>NC_083807.1:2652482-2907482 GCF_015708825.2 Lethenteron reissneri | reverse complement strand
ATCCCACGAGCGGAGATTCGACAGGAGGTTCTCCTCTGTTGCCCCCCCCACCCCCCTCCCCCCCCGTCATCTGGAGCGCTCTCCTCTCGCTGTCTCTAAGTCCAAGCTCAGGTTTGTCTGATTCTATTATGTCGAGGACTGAATGCGTCCTTTGAAAAAAACAAAAACTAAAAACGACCCACACACATGGAGCGTCTACGCAGAAGCATCTGTTCCTTGTGATGCATGTCCTGCTGTTACGGCACAGCGGTCTTGGCATGCAATTGCTTCTAGAGAGACTATAAATACAAATTGCAAGTGTAATTGCAAATTGTCAGTCCAGCATTCCGTGGGTTTGTTTTGGTCTTTTGCCCTTCCGAATGAATGGCGGGATGACTGCAGCGGGAATCGAACCAGCAAATCGGTGACGACCGGCTCCTGAAAACTCACCGTTGATGATGAGCACTCATTTGCGGGCAGTCCTAAGAACTCACCGTTTCCATGAAATTTACAAAAATAAATCCTGGCACTTATCATCGCAATACGTTGCAATGCACTAACATATGCTCCGGATCAAAGGCAAGTTTCTTGCTAGATGCAGGATAATCGAGTTGCAGACACTCTATCGATCGATTTCTAATGACCCCCACCACTTGACTTTCTTCCAAACAGCCGGTAGAATATATCGGGAGAGCGATGGCTGCCGCGTCTTACAGAGCCGAGGGTCCGACCATTGTTGAGGTCTCCTGAGATCGGTGAGCGACTTTTAGAGGCTGTGGTTGAAATGTTTTACTTTTGTCCATCATAATAATAATAGCGGTGGTAATTTTGAGCTCTTTGTCAATCCACCGCTGGATGAAGCCGTCAGCATTTTTTTCGGCCACGTCGCCAGATTGGTTAGTGGAGGTTAACGAACGGAGCTGGAAGATATGTCTCGCCACCGATGTTACCGATTGAGATATCAGTCGCCACCGATGTTACCGATTGAGATATCAGTCGCCACCGATGTTACCGATTGAGATATCAGTCGCCACCGATGTTACCGATTGAGATATCAGTCGCCACCGATGTTACCGATTGAGATATCAGTCGCCACCGATGTTACCGATTGAGATATCAGTCGCCACCGATGTTACCGATTGAGATATCAGTCGCCACCGATGTTACCGATTGAGATATCAGTCGCCACCGATGTTACCGATTGAGATATCAGTCGCCACCGATGTTACCGATTGAGATATCAGTCGCCACCGATGTTACCGATTGAGATATCAGTCGCCACCGATGTTACCGATTGAGATATCAGTCGCCACCGATGTTACCGATTGAGATATCAGTCGCCACCGATGTTACCGATTGAGATATCAGTCGCCACCGATGTTACCGATTGAGATATCAGTCGCCACCGATGTTACCGATTGAGATATCAGTCGCCACCGATGTTACCGATTGAGATATCAGTCGCCACCGATGTTACCGATTGAGATATCAGTCGCCACCGATGTTACCGATTGAGATATCAGTCGCCACCGATGTTACCGATTGAGATATCAGTCGCCACCGATGTTACCGATTGAGATATCAGTCGCCACCGATGTTACCGATTGAGATATCAGTCGCCACCGATGTTACCGATTGAGATATCAGTCGCCACCGATGTTACCGATTGAGATATCAGTCGCCACCGATGTTACCGATTGAGATATCAGTCGCCACCGATGTTACCGATTGAGATATCAGTCGCCACCGATGTTACCGATTGAGATATCAGTCGCCACCGATGTTACCGATTGAGATATCAGTCGCCACCGATGTTACCGATTGAGATATCAGTCGCCACCGATGTTACCGATTGAGATATCAGTCGCCACCGATGTTACCGATTGAGATATCAGTCGCCACCGATGTTACCGATTGAGATATCAGTCGCCACCGATGTTACCGATTGAGATATCAGTCGCCACCGATGTTACCGATTGAGATATCAGTCGCCACCGATGTTACCGATTGAGATATCAGTCGCAACCGATGTTACCGATTGAGATATCAGTCGCCACCGATGTTACCGATTGAGATATCAGTCGCCACCGATGTTACCGATTGAGATATCATTCGCCACCGATGTTAGCCGTGGGCCAGAAGCCAGGCAAAGGTCGCCGGGTCCATAGCGCAAAACTGTAACCGGTGTGGCCCACTCCACACCAACACTGTTATCACTTTTATTCTACAACACCAAAACAAACACACGCTTCCAACGCATGATTTCGCATCGCATGAGCTCGTTTGACAAAGGGCCGCCGCCGTATGGGTGAAGGCGCAGCCCCTGCAAGTGCGATGCTCACGCCACTGCTATCAGGAGGGTCTCCGCGAGGGGGCAGCTCTAGAGTGCCCCCTCTAGAGGGTACCTTGGTCTACCCTTCCACGCTCGCGTCACAGACCGACACGGTACACGTCGCAGCACACGTGGCAAGCTCTAACGGTGCACCGTACGCACGCGCGACATAAGTTCAAGGTACACGAACGCAGACGAACGCACACCGCGCGCGACTAAGCGAGGTCTACTTCGTTCGCCCCGTTGGGGGGGTCAGAGGCGGAGAAGGGGATCGAAGAAACTCGCTCCGCTGTCTCTCGACTGCCGCGCCGGGCGATTGACACAGCGACCTCGGGAGTCCACAGTGCGCCCCGCCTTTACACCAGGCGGCAGCGTGCCTTAGCAATCGGTCTCGTAATTAGTACCCACCCCGGGCCCCCCCTCCCCCCATCGGATTTGTGAAACGGCGATATTACATCTGCCTTAAGGGCGCCACGGTAGCAAGGTGATAACGACCTTGTCTGGTATGCAGGATGCACGTGGGTTCGATCCTGACCCTGACGCCTGCTGCTGTATAGTTGGAGTTTGCGTGTTCTCCCCGTGGTCACGGTTTTTACCTCCACATTTCTAATCAACATGTGTTCAGAGTATTTGGCTGCGATACATTTCCACGTGATGAGCGACTTCGTTGAGCTATCGTTCGTGGCCAGGTCGCCTCTGTCAAAAGAGCGACATATCTCAGTGGGTCTTACCTGGTAAGATAGAAAATAGTTTAGTGTTAGCCTAACTAGCATGCGGACAATCGTTATTGCGCCATCGATGCACGGCGTCATAGCGAGCACCTTCACTGGTGAATGAAGTTGACGCAGCGTGGAATTTGTTTCAAACAGCGCTCTCTGCCCTCTGGCTCGGTTAGGCGACGCAAGAAAAACAACAACAACAACAACAACTTTCCTCGCCCGTTCGTCCGTCCGCTTTCCTCCAATCGGGGCAATTAAGCGGCCGCGTTGATTGCGGGAGGGAGTAACAGAAGCCCCGACGCTGACGCTCCACCCGTGATGCCGCCGCCGCCGCCGCCGACGCAGCGCAGCCCATTCGGGGTAATTATCGGACAATGCATCCTCGCCGCACGCAAATTGACATCAGGGCAATTTATTTTACGTACAACCCCCCCCCCAGTAATGCCTCTAATGGGCTAGTAACCGATCCGCATTAATATGAGCGAGCACATCACGGCCGCGCGCAACGCTACGATGAGATTTCAAGTACAATTTAATGAAGGGGGCTCCAGTGTGTGTGTGCGTGCGTGTTTGTTCAGATTGTTTCGCACCGTATGTAGTCAGCCGTGCTAATCGGAGGTTCAGTGGCGACACCAAGGTTGGCATCGTGGTGACTTTGTTGAGAAATAACCCCAGCTCTTCGCTGTGTTTTTTTACGGTTGTCCCCGCGTGCTACTGGGCAACAAGGTCCGACGTTTCACTCCACAGGATGGGAGCTTCTCCAGGAACATGTATTTAGATTGTTGATTATTTGGCGGCGAAAAATGAGCTATCATTTGTGAAGAGTTCGCCTCTGAAAAAGAAGCTAATAGTTCAGTGGGCCTTACCTGATTTTAATTAAAGATTGTTCCGTTTTAAATTTCGAATTAAAGCTTTCGTGACTGCAGGGATTCATCTTCTTGGTTCTTTCGGTAAAGTCACGTAGAAGGTAAATAATAAAATAATAAAAATAAAACATAATAAAATAATTCTCACGACCTGAGGACGGCTGCTTGCGTTGTGGCCGAAACGTCGTGAGAATTATTTTATTATGTTTTATTTTTATTATTTTATTATTTCCATTCTACGTGACTTTACCGAAAGAACCAAGAAGATTTTTCCTTTAATTTGTATATATTTTTTTTATTAACTTTCCCATACTTTACACTCAGATCGTCTTTTGTTTCGTTCGTTGTTGTAACGTTCTGACCTACCCCCAACCGTACACCTGTGGAGAAAGAGCCTCACAGCTCACCGGAATCCTCCTCGAGTATAAATAAATATTCAGATTCTGAAATGTTGTGCATCACTCCGAACGCAATGCGCGGCACAACCGGGAAAAAAAATACGGAGGCGCGCAGCAGCAGCAGCACAACCGCGACAACCAACGCGGAAGTGGTTGAAAGTGTTTCAGGCCGCAGTGCCCAGCGGTGACGTCGCTGGCGAGTGTGCAGGCGGTGCAACTGCGCCGGTTGCCACGGGCCTGATTGGGGGGAGGGGGGTCAGGGGTTGAGCTACGAAGAAAATTGGATGGGGAGATCCCCCCCCCCCCCCCCCCACATTCTATTAAAAAAACTCAACAACAAAAAAACTATTTCTTATCTTACCAGCTAAGACCCACTGAGATGTGAAGCGACCTGGCCACAAATGATAGCTCAACGAAGTCGCTTATCACGTGTAAATGTATAGCAGCCAAATACTGTGAACGCGTTGTGATTCGAAATGTGGAAGGGACAACTGGAGAACGCGGAGAAAAATCCACATGGCCACGGGGAGAACGCGCAAATTTCAAATATACAGACATCAGGGTCAAGATTGAATCCACGACCTCCTGTATACCAGGCGAGGTAGTTAACATCTCTCTTGCACCAAGGCCCTGGGCAAGCACGCCTACGCCGCCGGCGCCCACGTAAGCTTTCCTACTGCAGGCGAATATCTTGTTCCGTGTACAAATCCCACAATGGCAGCGTGAAAGAAAATAAATAAAGTAATAGCCGCACCGGCAAGCTCGCCAGCAAGCCTACGGGCACACAAAAGACAAAGCACGCTCTTATAAAACGACAGCAAAAAAAAGTGAAATTGCCCGGTTATGGATATTAACTTTTTTTTCTCTCACTCGCCCAATCTCTCACTTTGTCCGCCCCCGGCAAACCCCGCCCCCCTCCCCTAGCCGCCACCACCCCCTCCCTCCCCCACGAATCGTAAACATCTCAGCCACAAATTATTGGCGCTTTATGATCAGCAGCCTTTGCCGTTTTATTGCTCGCAATAAAACGCGACAGGCAGGCAGGCAGGAGTGGAAGTGCCAAGAAGCAATTGTCCCCACCGCAGGCTCCGTGCCAGCTCCAGGAACTTTCTGTGAAGAGAGGTTTGTCGCCGCTGTTGTCGTCGCTCGACGCGTCGTCACTGCCGCCGATCCCTTTCGTTCGTCCGAGTTGGCTCGTTCCCCGCTCGCTTCTCATTGGCTCAGTCGCCATGCTCATTCTCGCGTTGCTTGCTCATTTATGAATTTTCAAAAAATTATTTGTTGCTTATAATGTCGTTATTTGTTTATCCCGGAGAGCCACGCTGAGTCGAATTACTTTTCTTTTTTCGGGAGGTTCCTGCCACCGATTTGGGTTTATATTTGTAAGATGTTTTCAGCCAGTTAATGATGAGGTTCATTTATTATAATTACTAAATATCATTAGACACGTGGGAGGAGGAAACCGGAGCAACCGGATAAACCCACCCCTTGCGCGAGGGGGCAACACTCTATCCCCGTACAGATGACAACAGATGGCGATGAGTCCACACTTGCTGTACCGCCTTCTCCTGGCGAGCCAGGGTACAGCACTTCAACGCCCACGGGAAACGGAATTTCAGGACACCTGTGTGATCCGCCAACCCTCGCTGCCTCCACGATGCGGAGATTACTGGTGTGCATCACCACCACTGCCCGACTTCTTGATTCTTTCGGTAAAGTCACGTAGAAGGAAAATAATAAAATAATAAAAATAAAGACAGACCTGTTCTCCACCTGAAGACGGATGCTTGCATTGTGGCCGAAACGTCGTGATAATTATTTTATTATGTTTTATTTGTATTATTTTATTATTTTCCTTCTACGTGACTTTACCGAAAGAACCAAGAAGATGAATCCCTGCAGTCACGAAAGCTTTAAATCGAAACTGCCCGACTTGTCACTTTCAAGCAGCCATCCGCATTGTGTCCAACGCTCGTGCGTCAGGCATATAACGCAAAGGTGGCCCGCAGAAGTGGATGTCGCAGATCTACGTCTGAGACCACGTCAAGCGATGGTCTCTTCCGCACAGGCAGCGGGCGGCACTTCCCCTGCCACCTTGCTCGTCGCATGAAGTTCAAACATTTATTTTACATTCTCAGCGCTGGAATTTATCCAATTTAAGCTCAGGATCAAACTTACTGTGATGGGGTTTTGTGTGCGTGTGTGCAGTCATTTGTGACTGGGGCTGATAACCTATCAACTAAACAAAATAGCCCACTTCGAAAAATCACGCGGCAAATGGCTCACGCTTGCCAGATTATCCGTGGCAATCATTGCCTCTTCCCCCCCTCCGTTGGAAAGTCCAATGTCCGTTTTGCATGCCCGGCACTGAGCCTCCCTGTGCCGCACAGGGACAGCTTCTGTCACTGAGGGTGCCCTAATTCTCTCTCAAATTTCATACCGAGTACTTCGCTATGAAACTTTGCCCGATTTCTATCCACTGCTAACATCAGTGGCAAGTTATTGCTTCACCGGTCCTTCCCCCCCCCCACCCCCACACCCGTTCAATCCCAACCACGGGTAACATCAGGAGCGAGTAATATCTTAACCGCACCTGGCTCCAACTCCCTTCGTTAACCTCCACTAACCAATCTGGCGAAGTATCGTCAAGTAGTCCCCGTGACGGAAAGGCATGCGGACGCCTCAGTGCAGCGGTGGGTTGACAAAGAGCTCGAAATTCCTCCTATTATTTTGGTGGATCAAAATAAAAAATTCGAACCACGTGAGATGCGATGCAGATACGAAGCGCTCTGAGACGCACCCCAACGCCTTTACACGCCGTTGCAATGCGGGCGCTGCGCCGTTGACCCGTCATCGTGCCGTAGTTCTGGGACAGCAACTTCCAAGGTGCCGCTCCGTGACACGAGGTTTCACGATACGCCGCTCGCTCACTAGCCGCGCGAGGTCTGACGAAAAATCACGGGACGACGCCTTTGATGCGATTGATTGCAATGTAATTGTAGAGGGACGCGGGGGTGGGCGTAGTTGGTGAAAGGCCAGGCAATCAAAATAAATATCTACCAGACGTATTATTGGTTCTTTCGGTAAAGTCACGTGGATAGAAAACAAAAATCAAAATTAAAAGCAAAAAACCCACGACGTTTCGATCGCTACACAAGCGGTCTTCTTTATTTTCTATCCAACTGAAGAAAAACGCTTGTGCTGCGATCGAAAAGTCGTGGGTTTTTTGCTTCTAATTTAGATTTTTGTTTTCTATCTACGTGAAAGAACCAAGAATATGAATTCCTGCACTCACTAAAGTTTTAAGTCTAAATCTACCAGGCAGGTGAAAGTAGGCTTTGGGGTGCGATCCAAGTAAATCCGCTCTGCAGATGCGGTGACCGCAGCAGAGATGGCAGCAGACTCACTTCCACATCGGCTTGCCGTGAGAACCATAAAGGCAAAGATTCCCCGTATAACCTTCAACGGACTGTTGGGGCAAGTGTGGTTAGCGAGTAGCACCTATGAAGGCCGGCACGGCGCTACAAAAGAGTGGGTGGCCGACACCATACGAAGACAAAGATTCCCCGTATAGCCTTAACAGACTGTTGGGGAAAGTGCTGTTAGCGCGTAGCACCGTTGAAGGCCGACACAGTATACGAGAGGGTGGGTGGCCAGCACCACGCCCGACCGCCTTTGTCTCCCCAGTGGCCACGTTTTTACAAACCACACCCGATACTCATTTGAGACTGAGTCGACCGAGGGGAGGCCCATGACCGGTTCAGATGATCGCCGCTGGCATTGGCCGTGAGTGGGAATCGAACTCGGGTCACTGGGCTGGTAGCGCAGCGCGCTAAATGCTACACCGCGCCATGAATAAAGACAAAGATCCCCCGTATAGCCTGTAACAGACCTTTGGGGCAAGTGCTGTTAGCGAGCACCTATGAAGGCCAGAACGGAACACGAGGGGGTGTGTGACCAGCACCACGCGCGGCCGCATTTTTCTCCCAAGTGGCGATGTTTACACACCGCAGCAGGTACCCATGTGAGGCTGTGTCGACCTAGGTGAGGCCCATGACCGGTTCAGATAATCGTCATTGATTTTGGTTGTGAGCAGGAATCGAACTCGGGTCACCGAGGTCGTAGCGCAGCGCGCTAACCGCTACACTAGCGCGCCACACTAAGTGGCGGTGACGTCACCACGACGCTTGTGCCAGGCCAAGTGCACCTTGAGGCCACGTGCAGTGTCGAACGCCCGCTGGCAGGAGGTCACGGGGCAGACCCAGGTGCCACGGGTCGACTGACCGAGATGACCGAGATGACTGAGATGACTGGCTGATGCACTCACGCACACTCACGCACACACACGGACACTCACGGACACACGGACGCACAGACACGGCGCCAGGCAGGCGGTGTGTGGTGCGAGCTCCGAGCTGCACCTGACGTTCTGGTAGCGGTGGATGTAGATGCGGTGGAACTGCGCCGGCAGCTGCTCCTCCTCCACGTTGGACATGTCGTTGATCATCTCAAGCACCACGAACCTGGGCAGCACCGACAGCACCAGCCGCTCCTGCACCACCGCCGCCACAAGCCGAGGACAGACACGCCCCGTGTGTCACCTTGAACGCGTGTACGCACGTGGAACTTCTTTCGCGCCGACATTTTTGGGGCAAGCGGGGTGAGCGAGTCGCATCGATGAAGGCCGGCACGGCACCACCAGAGGGTGGGTGGATCCACCCTAGCCCCCCCATTATCTCCCCATTGCTGATATCAGACACTACGCCAGGTGCTCATTTAAGGCGGAGGAATCGACCAAGGGGAGGCCCAGGAGCGGTTCAGACAATCGTCACTGATTTTGACCGTGAGCGGAAATCGAACTCGGGTCGCCGGGTTTGCAGCGCAGTGCGACAACCACTAGCTGCCACCGCTCCCCAGCATCCCTGCCACCACGACCACCACCACGACCGCGACGAGCGGGTGTGTGTTCCCATCGCTGGCACGGACAAAAACAACAACAGCAACAATTGGAAGGAAGGTGATCAATTTTATGACACCATAGTGCGTGGCTGAGTCTCTGTCACGGAAACTTGTGAGGTGGCGTTTGCCCGTCGTGCACTCGTCCACGATCTATCTCTTTCATTAATTCTCTCTTTCATTCTACACGATCTTTCTTTCATTCTCCGAAATTCTAATTCGGGCTTTGTTTCTTTCTACGAAGGCGCTTTGAGCCAATCTCGTCACGGAAAGGCGTCGCACAGAAATAACACACACAAAGGTTGAGTTTATATTGAACTTGGCACGTCGGTGGCGTTTCGCGATTCTGACGAGGGGCTCTGTGGCTCCGACTGCGGTGGGCTGGAGAGGAGCGGTGGGGGAAGGGGGCAATACCCTCCTGAGAGGGAGTCTTGAGACTCATGGAGAGTGTCTTGAATGTATTAAGGGCGTCCTTGTCAGCATTATCAGTGGGATGGAGAGGTGAACTGGTTGGTTTGTGTCTGCAAATTAGTTTTTATTAGTCAGCCATTTGAACGATTTTGCCGATTTTCAATCAAGTAAGTCCATAAGTCCATATGTATGTTTAACTTATTTCGCACCGTACGCAGCCAACCGTACTAACCCGAGGCACGGGGGAAGGACAACAAACTAAACATAAAGGCAGCTCTAAATCACAACGTTTTAAATTTATATGTAATAGTGCAGAGCTCAAGTGTATTCCTAAAGCTCCAGTCAGAATCAAAATATGCATTCACACTGGAGGAATTCGATCAGCTATACAGCCCTCTCTCTTTCACAGATGTCCAATCGTTTCACAGATGTTCAGCAGATCTCAAAAAAGCTTCCTTAAAAGCAAGGGCCACTTTGTACTCCCGATTCGGGTTCACGCTCAACCATCATCCTCACGAAGTTCAGAACCACCGCGATATTCATTCGCGCTGGAGGAAATCCGACAAGCCGCGAAGCTCTTGTGCACAGATGTCCAGTCGTTGCCGCGTTTCCCGAACGCCTTCCTCGTCGCGGTCGAACGCACCGCGCCAGGGAGTCCTCCGTGTACCTGCCGCTGGTTCTCGATCTCCAGTCGCACGCGCCCCTCAATGCAGCGACGCGTCTCCAGGAAGGCCTGCCGCTGGGCACGGTCCGACAGGGAGCTCGTGACGAGGCCCGCGGCGTTCACGCTCGCCAGCAGCAGCGCGTTGGCGCACAGCTGATCGGACACGCGCAGCGAAGACAAAGACGAAGATCAACCCGTGTAAGCCTGCATTAGACTGTTACGGGTAATATTCTTAGGTTTTGTCGGTAAAGTCACAGCTAAGCGGGCTGTGACGGTTCCACCCGAAGACGGAAGCTTGTGTTGCCTACGAAACGTCGTGATTTTTATTTTATTTTTATTTCACTTTTATTAATTTAATTTTTTACCCTACGTGACTTTACCGAGAAAAACCTAAGAATATGAATACTTGCAGTCACGAAAGCTTCAAATCTAGAATGTTAGGGGTAAGTGTCGTTGGCGAGTTGCAGCGCCTATGTAGGCTGGCACGGCACGCGAGAGGGGTGGGTGGACAGCACCACGCCCGGCGATGTTTACACACCGCAGCAGGTACTAATTTTGAGGCTGAATTTACCTAGGGGAGGCCCAGGACCGGTTCAGATAATCGTCACTGGTGTTGGTGGCCTTGAGAGGGAATCGAACTCATGTGCGCCGGGTTCGTGGCACAGCGCGCTAACCGCTATGCACACACAGCCGCAGTGCAGCATGCCATCAATGCGTCCCCTCTCAGCCCCGCTACTGTGGACCCTGCAGCACCCCACAAAACATTTGAGTCGCCAGCCCGCAAGGCCACTAGCCCACCGGTCCACCACGCCACTCGCCCGCCAGCCTGCGAGCCCACGAGGTCACCAGCCCACTAGCGCACCAGCCCTTCAACCCACCAGCCCATCATCCCATCATCCCACCAGCCCACCAGCACACCACCCCACTCGCCGCCAATTATAGCGTAGACGAGGAAGAGGGGGAATAATGGTCGGATCAGTGCGGCTGACTTACTTCCCCCCGCCCGCCGGTCTAGATGCTCGCGGGTCTTGTAAACACAGCCAGGCACACCAAGGCACGACTCGCTGAATCGCCCTTGTCGCGCCAAAGGGACGATGACTGACACTCAGATCAATTCGAACACGATCTTGGCTTTTCTTCAAATCACTCGCGAGCGACGCGCGGAAGCGTCGAGGGCATCGCATCGTACGAAGAAACGGACGATTGCTGAATGATTATTTTGCCGCGTTGTTACTTTTCTGTGTGTTTGCTTGTACGGTAATTGGTTGATATTGTTGTTGTGCTTACTAAACTGGCCCACGTGAAACCGTACTGCACCCCGCTTCGAGATGTAAATATTTTTTTAACAGGACGGTTGCTGAGCACAGGGCCCAAAATGCCCCAAAAACTCCAAGCGGCCATCAACAAACAACACAATGAAATCTTGATTTAAAGCTTTCGTGACTGCAGCAATTCATATTTTTTGTTATTATTTTCTTTGAACCTATCTATGTGACTTTACCGAAAGACCCAAAGAATATAGCACTATGAAAGTTGTACGAAAATTAAGGGTGAACACCTTTCTCAAATTGAGCAAGTTTATAATAATAAGAAGAAGAACTTGGAGATGAGTGGATGCGATGTGAGGAAGGGATTCTAGAAAGAAAGTAGCAATGCGAGGTAAGAAGCAGAAGGAGGAGCGCTGTGAGATGCAGTGTGGTGAGTGAGTGACAGGGTGAGTCAGAGAGACTGATTGAGAGCGCGGGTGAGTGGGTGAGTGAGTTGTTAAATGAATGAGTGGGTGAGTGAGTGACTGTGTGCGTCTGAGTGGGTGTGTGAGCGGGCGGGTGAGTGAGTGAGTGACAGGGTGAGTCAGGGAGTGACAGGGTGAGTCAGAGGGAGTGATTGAGAAAGCGGGTGAGTGGGTGAGTGAGTTGTTAAATTAATGAGTGGGTGAGTGAGTGACTGTGTTCGTCTGAGTGGGTGAGTGTGTGAGCGGGCGGGTGAGTGAGTGGGTGAGTAACAGGGTGAGTCAGAGTGAGTGACAGGGTGAGTCAGAGGGAGTGACTGAGAGAGCGGGTGAGTGGGTGAGTGAGTTGTTAAATGAATGAGTGGGTGAGTGAGTGACTGTGTTCGTCTGAGTGGGTGAGTGTGTGAAAGGGTGGGTGAGCGAGTGAGTGAGTGGGTGAGTGAGCGAGTAGCTGGGTGAGTCAGAGTGAGTGGTTGGGTGAGTTATTGAGCGTGTTGTTGCGACCCGCACTGAGTGCGGATGAGACAACGCGATAAAACTATGACATGATGATTTTGATGAAACGAGACTGTCACAAATTTCTGGGTGCTTTGATGACAATGCGAAGCGAGCGAATTTTCCGACAAATGTGCAGAGGCAATGTTGACCGCGGGAGCATCACGCAATGCCAAACAGCTCGCAATAGAATTTCAGGAAGGGACATCGATCTGGAGGTAGCGTTAGACGCACCGATCACCGAGTTCAAATCAATTCGCACAAGCCCACTGGACGGTAAGTCCTTGCCGTAACGCGCGGTGCTCACACGATAACTCGCGTTTGCGATAACATGGCTCTTACACTTTTGAACACTTCGCACGAAGAGGATCGCGCACCGTTATAACGCGGAATGAGTGCCCCGTGATAGCGCGGTTCGTGGACGGTCGACGACGAACTACTTTCTTGAGCTACCGTGGCTGAGCGGTGCAGTGATGCAGTGCAGTTCGCGGAGTGATACAGTATCAGTGATTTGCCCTGCCATCTCACCGCGTGGTGCGCGTAAGAAGTGGGTACGCCGCGTCTCGCCAGACTCTCTCGACACATTCATTTATTGGGGCATTGCTTTTCGCTTGACGTGGCACTTTTCAGGAACGCATCGCCGCTTCGCGTAACTAGTAGACCCTAGGTAGCCAGTCGATGCCGCTATGTTCACCAACGTACATAATTTAACAGGATTTTTTTTCAGTGGGCATATTTGGGTCATTCCCATCTCCGCCCCCCTCTCCTAACTTTATTCCTGGGGTCATGTCATGTAAATAATAATATGAATAAAACCCTTCGCGGGGCATCACGATCCGTTTCGTCTGTAGAACAAAGTTCTATCGTCAGAGGGCTTCTTCTGAAAAACCCTTCGCACCTACAACAAAAAAAAAGATTTCCACTGCACTAAAAATAACCACGAACGGCAGTGAGTGTGGAGAATATAAACAAACAAAATAGACACCGGCCAATGCTCCTCCTCCTCCTCGTGCTTCCAACGCAGAGGGCACTCGCCCGTACGGTGAACATCATCCGGCAGTAGTTTGGTTATTCAATCGATTCTGGCATTGTCGATGAGATGGCGAATGTCAAAAGCACTCCGAAGTTTGCTTTGCGTTAAACCAAGGCTGCTGAAAAAAACCAAAACTCCCAACGTTTTGCATTCCCCCCCCCCCTCAACCCATTTGTGTCACTTAAAATAAATAAATAAGCGTGTGACCTCTGTTATATGTGTGCGTGTGTTAGTGAGTGTGGGGAGGGGTGGTGCAGCGGTTAGCGCGCTGCGCTACGAACCCGGCGACCCGAGCTCAATTCCCGCTCACGACAAATTACAGCGCAGATTATCTCAACCGGTCCCGGGCCACCCCCAAGGTCGACTCAGCCTCAAATTAGTCATCTGTTGCGATGTGTAAACATCGCCAGGAGGGAGACAAAGGCGGCCGGGCGCGGTGCTGGCCACCCACCCCCTCGTGTGTCGTGCGGGCCTTAATAGGCGCTCGCTAACAGCGCTTGCCCCAAGGAGTCTGTGTAGGCTATGCGGGGATGATTTTGTTTCTCTTTGCGTGCGGGGAGAGTGAGGGGTGGTTTGTATAAATAAAGCTGTGGAAGTTATCTTGCCCGAGCCCTATTTGCTTATTGATATGACGCCAAACAGCACTTTAGCACTTATCTGTATGGAAAGTCCTTCTGCAAGGGCGCTTAATGCACAAGACAGCAAAGCGCTGCAGACTCAACACAGCCCACCACGCCAACTCAGACTCCCACCACACCAAGCTGAGACTCCCACCACATCAACTGAGACTCCCACCACACCAACTGAGATGGTCCCACCACACCAACTGAGACGACCACCACACAGCTCACCAAATGAAAGTCACAGCTCATCAGCTCTTGAGACTCGCCACGCAGCTCACGCAACAAGTAGCAGCAGCAGCAGCAACAACAATAGCAGCAACAACAACAGCAGCAACAACAACAACAGCAGCAGCAGCAGCAGCAATAACAGCAGCAGTCATCAACATCAGCATCACGATCCACGCCATTTGTTTACACTTTCCTCTGTCTCTTGTGTCAATCTGCTCAAGTAGTGGCCCACATCTTTCTGGCACGGGTCTCTTACGTAGTCGTCAAGTCATTATCTGTTTAGGTCTTCCTCTCTTTCCAGTTCCTTCCATGCTTCCGAACAACAACAACACTTAAAAATGTCCTGTTGTTGTCCATCCTACATGTGGTCTTCAAATAGTGCCAGTTTCCTTCTCATCACTGCCTGCAGCAGCAGCATCATCATCATCAGGTCGTCTTCTTCTATGTGCAAACATTTTTCTTAATTCTACGTTGGTCACTCTTTGGGTTCAGCTTAGATGCAGCAGTAGGCTTCTGTTAGCAATACATTTCGAGTGCCAGTATCTCATCTCTGCAAATCTTTTGTTTAATGTCCCAAGAAGTCTCGCAGGCAGTTAACAACGCTGTACCGAACACGCATGTTTTTTTTAAGATGTTCCGTTTGGTCGTGTCATCAGCAGTAGTTGTAGCAATAGCGGGAGCAGCAGCAGCAGCAGGAGCATGAATAACAGCAACAGCAGCGGTGGCGGAAATAGCGCATGGTACCACGGTGTGCCCACCTAAATAGCTCGCGAGCATGGGGATTAGAGGAGCTTGCGTTGGTGGAACGACCAGCGCCGGCTCTGTCAAAAAAGGTCACGTGACTTCTCATTCCACACCCTCTTGCCCGCAAGTACAATGGGTACACGACAATAATAGCGCGTCCGGTGGCCCGGTGCCTACGGAGAGGTCACAGGCACTGCGCATGGGCACCGCTGAGATTTCTGGCTCTCGTGTCAACGTTTCAGGCCGCGCATGCTATAATTGGGTCGTCAAGTCGAGTGAATTGATGGCTTTGGGCCTTGGTCGCCGATGACCGAACGCACGATTGTGATATTACAGTCGTTTTCTCTCTCTTAATTCGGCTTACTCCAGCTCCGATACACTGCAAGTAAATGTTTAGCTTCCGAAGCAACGGACACACGTTTGAAAGATGCGGAACCTTAGTGTCCGTTAATTGGTCTTTTGAAGTGAACCTCAGAAGTAGTTATTTGATGTCAAATTCCGGGGGACGCTTTTGTTTGCGTTTTGGACACTACTCATTGCGAGTGTTCCCAACAGAAATATATTTGTCTCGCGACACGATGCCCATTCACACAACCATAATACAACTGAGAGAGGGCATGTTGGTGGAAGCTATTGATAGGTGAAAGTAACTTATTAGGATAATAATATTAAAATATGATGACACCTATTGGAACAATCAAACAACCAAGTGTGGTATTCCGGCTTGGGATGCAAGTTGCGCATTTTATTTTCTCAAAACTTCGGTGTTTAAATTCACATTTAATTCACGCAAAGAGGTGATACACGGATGGGGGGGCAGTTGTACTCGAAGGTCGAACTCTCACCATCACCGCAATCGTACACGCCGCGAATTTATCGAATAAGCATATCGATAGGTCAAAGGGTTCAGCGCGTTGCACACAGCTTCAGGTGCCATCACCGTCTCGGCGCGAGGTCATCAGGCGTCACGGGAGTCTCTTGGCATCTCTCCCGCCCATCAAGCAAGTTAGACCAGTTATTTGCACGTGAAACTACAGCCATCATTTGGCGACACGCTATGCCCAGAGGGGAAAAAATATCGAATTACTTAATGATTTTACCGTAACGATTACCAACATCTTTTAAAACGTCTATAGGTGTACGTCCGAAATGTTGGCATTGTCCTTGAGTCATCAGAATCAGAATCTGTATTCGTTCATACTTAGAGGCATCCGATTAGCTATAAAGCTCTTTTTCGCAGATGTCCAGTAGATTCCTAAAACAAAAAACAAACATTCCTTGAAAGCAGCTGCACCTCGTACCCCCGAATCGGTTCCTGTTGAATAACCTTCGTGAGATCTTCTTGGTTCTTTCGGTAAAGTCACGTAACTTTACCGAAAGAACCAAGAAGATGAATCCCTGCAGTCACGAAAGCTTTAAATCGAAATTTAACCCTCGTGAGAGTTTAGAATCGGAATCTTAATTTATACTGGAGGAATCAGATGAACGATAAAGCTCTTTCATCATGGGACCTCCTTTGCCAGTACCAAAATATACTAATATGTTTTTTACCCTTTTTTCTGGCAACAAAACTGATACCTTTTGCAAGGAATCATGTTTACATTAACCACAATACTTGCAGTTTTGTTGCCAGAAAAAAGGGGAAACACCCTATTAGTATATTTTGGTACTGGCAAAGGAGGTCCCATGATGTAGCTGCTCATCCCGAGCTCTCATTACTCTGATGGTTGCGTTGTCTTTGAACTGTGCGCCTTTTGGCGTCATCTGGTCGAACACCATATGAGACTAGGCTCTAAAGAAAGCTGTCTCTGGTGTGGACCAATCAGTTTCAAGGACAATGCATAAATTACCAGAGTATTGTTTTTTGTTTGCATTTCACTGCAAGTATTGTGGTTAATGTAAACATGATTCCTTGCAAAAGGTGTCAGTTTTGTTGCCAGAAAAAAAGGGGGAAAACCCTATTAGTTTGATAAAGCTCTTTTCACAGATATCCATCATCACCACGATCATCCAGGAAGCGCTGCACGTGGCACGGCCGTCGCTGCGTTCCATGTGCGTTGTGTTCCAGCAACGAGTTGGCACATCCGTTAGGTTGATTGATAAACTCATTACGATAAACCGCACTGTGAAGTTAATCTTTCTTGTTGTTGTTCTGTCAAGCGAGAGTGCTGCTGCTGCTGTTTCCGAGTCACAGTGGAATGAGAGTGAGACTTTACTTTGAGATGTTGCCACGCAGGCCATCGGGAGTGGAAACGATAGAAGGAAGCTTGCACTGTCGTCAAGAGGATCTGAACCCCCTCCCTCCCCTCGCTCCCTCCCTCCCCTCCCTCTCCTCCCTCCCTCCCCTCGCTCCCTCCCTTCCTCCCTCCACCATTTCCAATCACTCCGACCTCAGAAATGCACAGTTCGGTCCTTGCACCTGCACCCAATCCGTGTGCTGTTATTGCTCTTCGCGTACCCCGTGATGGTTCTTTTATTTGCTCGATCGTGTTCGCTTTCGCCCCCTCCCCCACCATCTCCAACCGTGATCAGAGGCAATTATTGCGCATGAGAAAAACATAACTGAGCTCCGAGTCGCATTGCCTGCAATGTGAGCTCAGTCTGTCCCATACAGAAGTCCTGCGGCGCCGCGTCCGATGCGGATAACGGAGTCGCAACATTTAAATTGTGCTGGCATCTTCTGCGCTTACATAATTACTTTTACTACGAATAATAGTAATATATTGTAAATCTAATGATGAGTATGATATAGCGTCATTCGCGCAAACTGCATCTCGCAATCCCCGAGGAGCCACGGGCACAAGCTGCAAGGCTTGCCAGGTGATGAGCCGGCGTCATCGATTGCTCTGCAGTCCTCTACGTATTAAGATGTTTTCAGACAATTCGTGAGTGTTTATTGTACGTGTCGGGGGGGGGGGGGGGGAGGGACCGGAGACAACACGCGCGTGCGAGGGCGCAACACTCCATCCCATACAGAAGGCGGAGAGTCACCGGAACACCGGATATTGTGGCGTCACATCAAACGGGCGGCTGATACGTTCAATGAGTTGAAAGGCATCAATTCTCTCATTAAGTGTTCACTGCAAGGCTCGCGGTCCGCCGGTTGACCCTGGTGACCTTTAGTGTGGGCCCTGACGTGCAGCCACCCGGACGATACGCAGCACGTGTCAACACCCCACCCATCAACATCACCGTCGTGTTGCTGTCAAACCCACAATGGTTTCAAATGGTGCGGCGGCCCTCAACACCGATGATGTCTTATCAGCGAAAGTGACCACCCCACCCTTTCCCCCCTCTGAAAATTAGTGAAGAAACACACCGCTCGAATTTAACGACCATCGCCTCACGGAGTGGGGTCACCTCCCTCTTACGGGCCCCGCATCCCCCACCCCAGCCACTTAATTGTCCCCATCTCCTGGTGAAGTGTCTCCCCTCCCAGAGCCGCGAGATTTCTTCCGCGACAGCATCCTCTTCAACAGCAACGGCGAGCGGCAAAGCCTCACGCGATTGGACACGGAGGTTACTCCGAGGCACAACGCATCCACGGCTATGAAGCCGTTCCCCGCACCGCCCCCCCCCTTGCCCACTCCACAATATTTTCACACATAATTGACCCGTTTTGGCTGGAGTGGTGCAGCTCATCTCCAGCAAAAAAAAAAAAAATAGGGGTGGACAAACGCGTTGCGAAGGCCGTGGTGCATTTCAATGGGGGGCGGGTGGGGGGGGCAGTGAGTGCGTGGTGGGATGTGAGTGGCGAAGCGGCGCTAGGCACTCACAATTTTAAAGTCGAAGTCGAATGAACCAGCCGACCGAATTGAGTGTCCTCACACGAACCGAGCCTCACCCACCAGCCACCAGCGAGCCAACCAGTCGCGACTATCCTTTTTTGTTGGTATGGCATTGTGAAAAGCAACAGTTTTAATTTTCAATTTAAAGCTTTCGTGACTGCAGGGATTCATCTTCTTGATTCTTTCGGTAAAGTCACGTAGAAGGAAATAATAAAAGAATACAATTTTACATAATTAAATAATTGTTTTATTATGTTTAAATAAGGTGCCTAAGCCATACTCCATCGAGAGTCAACTGCTATTTAAAAGCTTCGGCTGTCTGCGGTGTGCAGATAGAGAAATAAATGAACTGCTGCAATAGATTTCGATTTAAAGCTTTCGTGACTGCAGGGAAATAATACAATAATAAAAATAAAACATAATAAAATAATTATTTTAAAGCTTTCGTGACTGCAGGGATTCATCTTCTTGGTTTTGTCGGTAAAGTCACGTAGAAGGAAAATAATACAATATTAAAAATAAAACATAATCAAATAATTCTCACGACGTTTCGGCCACAACGCAAGCAGCCGTCCTCAGGTGAAAAATTATTCGTGACTTTACCGAAAGAACCAAGAAAAACTGTTTTAATGTTTTCTTAAAGATCGTCATAAATTAATGCAAAAATTCCTCATCCAGTCCAACGATGTGGGGTTGATGCAGTGTGGATTTCAGCGATTCCGCCGGGATGTGCATGGATGGAGCATTCATCGTCGATGCGCTTGATGGTGTGGACTTCTCCACAGTCGCAGTTGGGCGATTCTTTGATCTTCGTGCCGTGTCGCGTGCGAGCGCGGTATCAGCGTGGTCCACAGGTCGTCGTGGAAGAGAGAATCCCGGCACCTTCACCATCGGATCGTAAATTATGATTTTTCTTCTTGGTTCTTTCGGTAAAGTCACGTAGAAGGGAAGTAATAAAATAATAAAAATAAAACATAATAAAATAATTCTCACGACGTTTCGGCCACAACGCAAGCAGCCGTCCTCAGGTGAAAAATTATTCGTGACTTTACCGAAATAACCAAGAAAAACAGTTGTGGCCGAAACGTCGTGAGAATTATTTTATGATGTTTTCTTTTTATTATTTTATTACTTCCCTTCTACGTGACTTTACCGAAAGAACCAAGAAGATGAATCCCTGCAGTCACGAAAGCTTTAAATCGAAAAAAAAATGATGAGGTTGTTTACTAGCACACGAGTCACTAGCTAGCGAGTACTAGGCCTCGTGCTGTCGTTCACCAACTCGCCAACTCACCATAAACCGGACAAACCAACCAACCAAGCCAGAGCATTACTGGTTAGCCCGAACCGGTTAGCCCGAACCGGTTAACCCGACCCGGTTAGCCCGAAACGGTTAGCCCGAAACGGTTAGCTCGAAACGGTTAGCCCGAAACGGTTAGCCAGGTGTTCTCGAGTTATAATCAGTCCCGTCACTAACACTCACGCTCATCAATTATCCCAACTAAACCACTAATCCGAAACGTCGACTGCTATGTAATGTTTCCTCTTTGGGGCAGCGTTTTTGATAGATGTGTTGCGTTGTGTGGTTTTTATTACCTGTACGTCACTGCCAAGGTCGTAAGTATGACATTGTTCACTGGAGTGAGGATTTAGTTGTTGTTGTTGTATTTTATTTATTTATTCATGTCCTGTCTAGTTTTCAACAAATCAAAAGCAGAAAAAACAGGACCACGATAACGAACAATGGGCACGCGCGTTCCGGTGCGAATTGAAGGGTCTCTAAAGCAGAAGCTCGTTGAGATCCGAGTGAGGAAGTAGAAGAAGAAGCAGAGGAACGAGACAGAGAGAGATAATAGAGACACGAGAATACGAGGAGACGGAAGAAAGGAGCGAGCGAGCGAGAGAGAGAGAGTCGTGATTGGGAAATAGACACCGGGGGACAAAACGATAGAGTGAGTAATGTGTCGCGCCGATTCAAGAAATATATTATTATCATTATAAAATCTCAGATTTTTTTTCTTTCTTTCTATGAAGGGAGATTAACTACAGCGGGCGTCATCTTCCCAGAGCCAGGACGCAAATTGCTGCCTAATTACCGCGTGGCGCGCCACTCTGCCGTGGCCGGAGATGCCCGAGCAGCGAGCCGGGGGGTGCGGAGTTGTGATGAGATTAGCAGAGGTGGAAGCTCAGTTCACGGAGGCAAAGCGACGACCCCCACCCACCAACCCCCTCCAGCACCCACCCCTCCACCCCCCCCACCCCTCCAGCCCCCCACCACTCCACCCCCCACCCCCCCATCCATACACCCCCCACCCTTCCAGCCCCCCATCACTCCACCCCCCACCCCTCCGCCCCCACCCCTCCAGCCCCCTACAACCCTCCACCCCCAACCATCCTCTCAAAAACCCCCCACCTCTCCAGCCCCCACCCCTCCAGCACCCATCCCCCCATCTCTCCACCCCCTCCACCCCCCCCACCCCCCCACCCCCGCACCCCTCCAGCCCCCACCCCTCCAGCCCCCACCCCTCCAGCCCCCCACCACTCCGCCTCCCCACCCCCCAACTCCCACCCCCAACCCTCCACCCCTCACCCTTCCACTCCCCCATCCCTCCACCCCACACCCCCCACCCCTCCAGCCCCCCACCACTCCACCTCCCCACCCCTCCACCCATCCACCCCAACCCACCTGCCCTCCACCTCTCTAGTCCCCACCCCCCACCCCCTACTCTTCCACCCCCTCCAACCCCCCACTACTCCACCCCTCACCCCCACCCCAATCCCTCCACCCCCCCACCCCTCCACCCCCCCATCCCTCCATCCCCTCACACCTCCACCCCACCACCCCCCACCCCTCCACCCCCCCACCCCTCCACCTCCCACCCCCCCCCCCTACCAGCCCCCCACCACTCCTCTACCCCCCCCCACCCCCCACCCCTCCACCCCCCACCCCTCCACCTCCCACCTCCCACCCCCACCCCTCCAGCCCCCCACCACTCCACCCCACCACCCCCCACCCCTCCACCCCCCACCCCTCCACCTCCCACCTCCCACCCCCACCCCTCCAGCCCCCCACCACTCCACCCCACCACCCCCCACCCCACCACCCCCCACCCCTCCACCCCCCCACCCGCCAGCCCCCACCCCCCCCGCCCCTCCAGCCCCCCACCACTCCTCTACCCCCCCCCACCCCCCTAACCTCTCCCGCCCAGTCTGCCTCTCATTGTCTTAGAATCGGACGATCGAAAGCGGCGACTGTGAGAACAGAGAAGGTGGTGGTGGGTGGGTGGGGGGAGGCATCTTCATTAGACGCAGTCTCGGCAGCGCGCGGTCATAAAATAATAAGGGGCCAGAGGAGGCGGCCATCGCGTTCATCACCCGCTTGACAATGACAGCCATTTGGCCACGAAGCCAGACCCAAGGCTCGGACTTTGTTTGCTCAGCTGGTGAGGGGCCCCACCGAGCTACGAAGCAAGCCCGGCCGAGACCAGAGCTGATGTGATGGTCGTAGCGTCAAATTGACCCTTGTCATCATTTGCAGCCCTTCGTCAATCCACTGCTGGATGAAAGTCGCCCGGTGTTGCGTCGGCCACGGCGGTTGTTTGGCGATATTCCACCGCGCTGGTGAAGAATGACAACGGTTCCGGATATCGATCGCCGTGGTCAGGAATCAAACTCAATAATAATAATAATTGCTCGCCAACAGCCCTCCCACTAACGTGACTTGTGTGTGGCCACCTCCGCTCTGAACCCCTCCCCTCTCCCCACCCACTGTGAAAACAGACACCCCACTCCGTGCAGCAGCATCAATGCCCCCATGTAGCCTCCTCCTCATCCCTCTCCTCATCCCTACTGACCTCTCTGCTCCCATTTTCCCGATATTTTTACATCCTACTCCTCTTATTTCCCAGTATTTCCCATTCCTTTTTAGTTATTTTCCCCCGTACATTATAGCCGTGTTCTTCCTTGCAAGGCCCGCGGGCAACTGGCGGCCCCCGAAAATACACAAATGTGAAAACACCCCACATCTCATCGTTCTGTCAAAGCCAATGGCTTCAAATGTGTGGCGGCCCTCACGCTGATGTCTCGTCGGCGAAAATTCCCCTCCCTCCTCTGCAAACGAGTGAAGGACACTGCATTATATCGGTGATTCTGCTCCCCTTTTCCGTGGCATGCCACGTGTAAAGAAGCTTGCTCGTCATACTTACAAGGCTTGAATGCCAACTGGATGCTTTCCCTGAGCATGGCCATTATTCCGATCGCATCATGCTCGGAAAGCTTCAGCACGACCGCGCCACTTGGCATGTTTACAAGCAGGCGGTTGTTCCTCCTCCAGTCGCGCGCTCGTTTATGTATGTACTAGAACAAAGATAAATGTAAAGATCCCCCGCATAGCCTTAACATACTTTCCAGGCAAGTGCCGTGAGCGAGCACCTATGAAGGCCGGCACGGCACACGCGGAGGTGGGTGGCCAGCACCACGCCCGGCCGCCAACGTCTCCTTAGTGGCGATGTTTACACACCGCACCAGGTACTTGTTTGAGGCTGAGTCGACCTAGGGGAGGCCCTGGACCGGCTCAGATAATCGTCACTGGGGTTGGTGGAATTGAACTCGGGCTGCCGGATTCATAGTGCAGCGCGCTAACCGCTACACTACCGCTCCCCTGTACAGAATACGAATATGGGAACACACGGAGTTGAACGTGTCCATAATGATGTGAGCTGCTTGATATAACGCCACAAATATCCAGTGTTCCGCTGACATTCCGCCGACAGATACTAATAATAATGATGATGGTTAAGATAATACAAATAGAATTGCTATTATATGTTCATTTCGACTATCGTAGTATGTTTAGATAACACGTGACAGGTCACGTGGCTCAGAGGAAGAGCAATCATCTTGCAATCGGAAAGCTGCGAGTTCAAATCCTAGTTGTTATTGTTCTCCCCATTTAGATTATGATTACTCTTGTAAAGCCATGAGGGCCTCGCTGAGACTCAATAGTCTAGTTCAGAAGGTTCCTGGAAAGTGTCGCAGTATGGGGCGATGTTGCTAAGTCTAATCCCAATTGACTAACTTGTTGGTCATTTTTCAGCATTGTTCGACCAATAATTATAACCAGTTCCAATCTATGGGTTGTTGTTTTGTTTTCAGCTATGCGAGGAAACCGGAAAAAAACGAGAGGAAACCAACGTGGAACAGGGGGGGGCATCCAAACCTCACACAAACGTGTCCGAGTTGGTAATCGAACCCAGGCCCTTATTGCTGTGAGGCACGAATGGGGTTCACTCAGCTCACCATCCTTTGGGAGTCGATAAAACAAGTACCATTTCGTGGGGAAACTAACCTATGCCCCATTAGCTCAGGGCTGTGAACAGCAGAGATGAGCACCGCCTCACTGCTGCTCATTTGAGCAGGACACCTCTAAGATTCGGACCTTAACAAATACAATCAAACCTGACCGAGGCCCGCGCTAAGTCTGATAGCGCCGCTGGTGCCAATTACAGGCTGCTGATGTGGCGGTCGCTGTCCAAGGTACTGAACCTCAACGCGCCGAGACGTTCTCTCGAGTCTCCACGACTACCACACCCTGTCGTGGTTTTCTTTTCTGGTTCCTCTTCCTCGTAATCGCCGCACAATCGTGACAAGGCGGACAATCGATTCCCGTTGTCACGATATTCTTAGGTTTTTTTCGGTAAAGTCACGTAGGTAAAAAATTAAAATTAATAAAAGTAAAATAATAAAAAAATCACGACGTTTCGGAGGCAACACAAGCTTCCGTCTTCAGGTAGAACCGTCACAGCCCGACAGCTATATCAAGTAAATGAGAGATTACACGAGTTAGCAAGAGGGGGGGGGGGGGACTAAGCCCTCTTGGATTCACTCCGAAGCGAACATTTCGTCCGCACACGTGACTCGCTCACCCTCCCCCCTCCACCCCCTCTTCCGTGCCCCCCACCAACTGAACCTTATGGCGGTACCCCGGCTCTCGCATAATGTCCGTGATGCAGTCATTTTTAGTCTGTTGATGATCGGCGATGCGGCAATCGACTCGTCTCGACGAGCTGTACATGATGTACCGCTACGGTGCGTAACGCGAGCGCTCGGGGTTCCGGCGCAGTCGTCCTCGCTGCGTTTGGACATCGCGGAGTAGCACCGATTTCGGATTGATTGGTACCCCGGTGGCGGAGTTAAGTAACACCCCTGGAAAAAATAGTGTCCCAGAAATAAAACATTTAATTGCCTTGGCCCATTTTGTATTATTTGTACCCGGGGTACCGCCGTGAGGATCAACAGTAAACTACCCCCCCCCACCTCCACCCCCCCACCTCCACCCCCCCATCTCCACCCCCCCCACCTCCACCCCCCACCTCCACCCCCCCACCTCCACCCCCCCACCTCCACCTCCACCCCCGCCCACTGCACGCCCATTCCACTTCAACTTCCTCTTCCCCACCTCCGAGGCAATGCATCTGTGCGTGGCTTGTTCGGCACGTCGTGTTGCTTCGCGGTGATACGCGGGTGCCTCGTTAGGAGCCGGATTGCTTGCCACTTATAATTTGCCGCGGGTTCGGTCTGGCTGATGGGACGTGTGAATCTATGCCAGGCGCTCTATTAGCAGGCCGACTTTACGAACAACAACAACAACAACCACAAAACCACGGTGCGGACGCGGTCACTGAATGCCTCTTAGCGGTCGTCGGTACGTCTTCTTGCTACGGGGGAGGAACATAGAAGGGCACTTGATTGCTCGCGAAATGGCAAACATGTTGTCATGAAGAGGAGGAGCAATGTTTATTGCTGATTAGGGATGTGACGATTCACCACCCCCCCCCCCCCACTTCCTCCCCCACCACCCACCCAACCTTACCAACGGCGACTCAATTAACGCTTGAAACTTTGGGTGGCGGGCGGGGGGGGGGGGGGGGCATTGCGTTGATTTGATAGCGCCTCGAGTCGCTGCACGGGTAACGCGAACCAATTACGGCAGGGCCCAGATAGGCGTCGCAAGACGGGCGAGGCTTATACCCCCACACGCGATTCGATGCGTGTCACGTGAGCGTAATCGCCGACATCAATGGGTCGCATCGACGCGGAGTCCCTTCCACAACCCCGCTCACTGTACGGCAGCGTTGATCAAAGTTCGCTACTTAGTCCACATCAACGCCTCTCCATCTCCTCCTCCTCCTCTTAACCTTCCATCACCTTACCACCCCCTTTTTCGTATTGCACCTCCCCCCACGCCCCCCTTCGCCCCCCCCCCCGTTTTGCATTTCCTCTTTCCCATATTTGCCATTGTTTTGCAATCAAATCCAAAGTCTCGATTTAAAGCTTTCGTGACTGCAGGGATTCATCTTTTTGGTTTTTTCGGTAAAGTCACGTAGAAGAGAAGTAATAAAATAATAAAAATAAAACATAATAAAATAATTCTCACGACGTTTCGGCTACAACGCAAGCAGCCGTCTTCAGGTGTAGCCGAAACGTCGTGAGAATTATTTTATTATGTTTTATTTTTTATTATTTTACTACTTCCCTTCTACAAGACTTTACCGAAAAAACCAAGAAGACAAATCCAAAGTCGTTACACATTGCGAGCACAGGATGACCGCCATAAATAGCAAAAAGTCAACGTGCAACATTTGGCCAAAACATTCGTTGACGTTGGATCAACGACGTTGGTGCAAAGCGTTGGCTCAACGTTTGCAAACGTTTTGCCGGGGTTTTAACTCTCACTGGCGTTTCGTACATGAAGGCACATTTTGTTATTGCCACGCACTTGCCCGCAACGCGTGCCTTCAAGTCCTACGTCGGTACGCGTGTCTCCCCCCTCACCCCCCCTCCCCATTATTGCAGCGTCAATCGCGCGGAGTGCGGTATAAATGGCTTATTAGCGGATATAACACGCCCTTCCCCTGCCTTTTGTACGCGCACCTGTCCCTCGCTAGAATCCACGTCGCCCACACCCGCACACACACACACACTCTCTCTCTGGCGTAATGCCGCAGACACGAAGGTTACCCATGACGCAACGACAGATATGGCAACCTCTGTATTGTTCACACGCTCCCACACCTGCTTCGTGCGGCTTTCGTGCTACGGAAAATGTGCGAGGATGATGGTGATGATGGTGATGATGTAATGGACGTGCCGTCGTTGTTTGAACTGTTGAACAAACTCACGAGGCATGCGCGCTCACACAGCCGGTCATGCGTACGGCTCATTGCCCGCGCTGCTGCTGCTGCACGTGTCGTTTTGCCACGGTGGCGAAGAGATGTTAACTCCCTCGCCAGGTATACAGGAGGTTCGTGGGTTCGATCCCGACCCTGACGCCTGCTGTATATTTGCAGTTTGCGTCTCTCTCTCATCATCATCACGGTGGCTAGGAGATGTTAACTCCCTCGCCTGGTATACAGGAGGTCATGGGTTCGATCCCGACCCTGACGCCTGCTGTATATTTGGAGTTTGCGTGTCTCTCTCTCTCATCATCATCACCGTGGCTCGGAGATGTTAACTACCTCGCCTTATATACAGGATATCGTGGGTTCGATCCCGACCCTGACGCCTGCTGTATATTTGTAGTTTACGTGTCTCTCTCTCTCTCATTATCATCATCAGGGTGGCTAGGAGATGTTAACTCCCTCGCCTGGTATACAGGAGGTCGTGGGTTCAATCCCGACCCTGACGCCTGCTGTATATTTGCAGTTTACGTGTCTCTCTCTCCCCGTGGTCGCGTGGATTTTTTCTCCTGGTCCTCCGGTGTTTTGCCCTCCACATGATAAGCCACTTCGTTGAGCGATCATCTGTGACCATGCCCATTCTGAAAAACAGCTACATAGCTCAATGGATATTACCTTGTAAAATAAAAAAAACGTGTTTTCAGTTAATTTTTTAGTTCGTTTAACACGTAGGCTTTAGTTTGCCATGTCAGTGTCTGCTGACTATTTGTTGAGTGTCCGGTGAGTGTCTGGTGAGTGAAGGGCGAGTGAGCGGTGAGTGACGAATGAGTGCGAGTGTCAGGTGAGCGAGTCGTGTCTGGTGAGTGTTTGGTAAGTGCCAGGTGAGTGGTTTTTTTGTGAGTCGTATTTGTTGAGTGCGTAAAGTGGGCGATGGAAGCCTGGTGATTGTGTTAAGCGAGTGGCGAGTGTTTGGCAAGTGCCAGGTGAGTGTTTGGCGATGGGCATGCCGAGTGGCTCAGGTATGGGGAAAGCTTCTGGTGAGTGTGCGAGGTGAGTGGTGAGTGCCTGGTGTCAGGTGAGTGACGAATCTCTGGCGAGGGGACACTATAACGTGGGTGTCAACGTCACCCCAACCGCACGATGGGCTGCCCTCGAGTGCCACATTGCATCGCTGCGGAGACAACTTTAAAATAATGATCTCCCTTGCAGCCATCGATTAGGCCCTTCACTTCGCGGCAGGCGAGAAGCCACCGAGATAAAAGCAATATATATTTATAATGCAGTATATTGTTTTCAAGGGTCAATGTCTAACTCTTAAACAGTTATCCGTCTCATTCGACCTTCAAATCCTTCGCTTATCCTCGTCATCAATGTCAGCAAGCTCGGCCCTAATGCCTCGCACGAACAAAAGCATGAACGACACTTGAAAGTAAACCTCTGATTAAAACGAAATACACTCAGAGATACACACACGCGTTGCGTGACCTTGCTCAAAAAGAAGAGGGGGGGGCATACAAAAGACAAAGATCCCCCGTATAGCCTAACGGACTATAGGGGCAAGTGATGTTAGCGAGCACCTATAAAGGCCGGCACGACACACGAGAGGGTGGCCAACACCACACCCGGCCGCCTTTGTCTCCCTAGTGGCGATGTTTACACATCGCACCAGGTATTTATTTGAGGCTGATTCGATCTAGGAAAGGCCCAGGACCGGTTCAGATAATCGTCACTGGTGTTGGCCATGAGCGGGAATCGAACCCGGGTCGCCAGGTTCGTAGCGCAGCGCGCTAACCGCTACACCACCGCTCCCCATATACACACACATATACACACATATACACACACACATACACACACACACACATATACACACACACATACACACACACATACACACACACATACACACACACATACACACGCACTCAGCACGACTCGGTGCTCGTTGGACGCGCTTGCAGCGAACGCGGAGCGCTACGCGTGCAGAGCCGTCGCCTCGTTTGTCGGTCGGCTCGCATCCAGCTCAAGTCTTGTTTTCTGTAAGCGCTCTCTATTGTGACGTAGACAGAGTTGAACCCCCCGCCCCCCTCACCCCCCACTAGCACCCACCCCTCCACCTACATTCCCGACGTGAAGGGTGTAGGCTGGACGCATGCGTTCTCGGGCAGCTTCTCGCGAACTTTGGCCGATGGGCACCGGACCCTACTCATCTATCCCCCCCAAACATCATCGTCATCATCATCAATCAATCAACCCACCTCCACCTTCACCACCACCACCATCACCACCACCACCATCACCACCACCACCACCACCGGGGCGCGCCTCCCCCCCCCCCCCCTTGCAATGAACTCACCTGCCGGGGAAGGAAGTCGCTCGGAGCCAGGACAAAGCCCTGCACGAGCAGGAAGACGGCGGAGGTGGACATCCCGGCCAGGATGGACCACAGCAGCGGCAGCGGGAGCATGGTGTAGGTGGCGAACACCGTGAAGAGCGCGTACGAGACCCCGTCGCGGTAGAGGCCGCAGCCGAGCCCGCCTGCC
The DNA here is from genome assembly GCF_015708825.2 of Lethenteron reissneri. Classification (NCBI taxonomy): domain Eukaryota; kingdom Metazoa; phylum Chordata; class Hyperoartia; order Petromyzontiformes; family Petromyzontidae; genus Lethenteron; species Lethenteron reissneri. Next base: position 2,877,797 of record NC_083807.1, on the reverse strand, counting down.
ACCTGCACGCTGAGCGACAGCCAGGTGATCATGCCGGCGCACTGCAGGTATGCGTGCGACGCCGCGTTCTTGCCCACGAGCACCAGGATGCACAGGATGACGCCGACGGCGATGAACGCGCCGGCGAGCGCGGCGCGCACGGGCTTGAGCATCGAGGGCGCCACGCTCGTGTAGACCACGAGCACCGTGAGCTTGAAGAGGATGTCCACCACGTTCATGACGATCAGCGACTTCCGCCGCTGGCGTAGGAAGTAGCGCTGGTAGAGGCGCTCTAAGTCGCGCGACCTGAACGCGTCTCTGAGCGTGGGCAGGATGAGGCCCCGGTACGTGATCCCTCTGCCCAGCAGGTACTCTGATGCCGTGCGCTCGTACGAATCGCCTCCTCCTCCTCCTCCTCCCGCGCTGTAGTCGCTGTCCGTCGAACTGTGGCTGGCTTTACCTGGGTGCACTTTCCCCGAGCTCGCGTGGCTGCCGCTGCGAGAGCCCTTGTTCAGGATTTGCTTGTTGATGTCCTGGATGTCCTGGTCGGTCACCGTGACCTTGCACTGCGCGCTGCGCTGCTCGGTGATGTGCCGCACGGCAGACTGCCACATGAGGCGCCTCGGACCCGCCACGAGGTGTCCCGAGGAGCCGTGTGGCGCTAGAGAGCTCAGCTCCTCGTCGCTGGCCGTGCACGGTTTGCCGTCCACCGCGGAGCCCTCCGCGTTGTTCTCCATGGTTCATGTGCGTCGGGCGGACGGGCAGAGAGTGGGGGGTGGGGGAGGGTGCTGCTCGTCTCGTCCTGTCCGTCTGCCAGCAACGGCGGCGGTGATGGTGCTGCTGCTGGTGCTGCTGCTGCTGAGCGACTGTGGCGAGGAGGGAAGGAGGAGGAGGCAAAGGGCGACCCGGGTCAGCGGTGTCAGTCAGACAGACGGCGCGCGTGCGGATGTATATACAAAGTCAGATAACAGCGGTCGGGGTTAGAGAGCGGCGCGCTGTCAATCCCACGACGTGAGTTCGATTTCCGTGCGAGGCGAACGTCGGTGGTGAGTGATGTCTGCACCGATCCGGGGGGTTCTTCTCACGGCTCGCCGTGCACCGCCACGCGCTGACCCCGATTCACAAAGGGGGGTATTGTCATCGTGTTATTAAAGGGATCAGACGCATCAGATATATCTGCGTCAGGCGCACGATTGCACGTGCGAATGCGATTTGAAAAGTCAGAAACACACGGCCGGATATGCGAGTCCGATACGACAGACTCGCATGCACGATTCAGACCACAGGTGTAAGACGCACGTATCACGTGACACAGGTGTAGGGTGACACATGCGTCAGACACACGTGAATCAATCACACACGCGCGCGCACACACACAGGCACACGTGTGTCTGACACACGAGTCGGACACACGTGCCAGACACGCGAGACGACAGCCAGACCCACGGTTCCGAAACAATGCCACGACATACACGTGACTCGTTTAGAGATCAATTGGAGCTCGCCCATTGAGGCTGGTATATGATGATGATGATGTATATGATTATGATGATAATTTTACAAAGAATGTTTTTTGTTAAAAATTCAGTGATGAAAACCTCGCTGACTGTTGTCCCAGGAGGATCCTGCAATGTGACGTTTGTCCAATCCCTCCCATCGCCGGGTGGTTTGGCGTCGTGTGGGAGGAAGATCGGAGCGCCCCGAGAAACCCTCCCCCCTCACCACGCGTTACGGAGTTGGGGGGGGGGGTCGGTGACTGACACTCGAGCTCCGCACACGACAGATTCAAGAATCCAGTCGCTGTACTTCCATCTGCCGATTACCCCGTAGCCCCGAGCAGACAACGCCCGGTAGACGCGGCTCGTATCCCATCCGAGAAACCAGCCGGGCTTTAAAATCGCCGCTCAGCTGCCGCGATGAGTCGAGATGGGGCACACTCGTCGGCGGCGTCGAATTTGATGCCGAGGCAGCGGTGAGTTCCGCATTGTCAATTCGGAAAACCAAAGTCACGACTCGCCAAAAAACGGTTCACGTTTTTTTTTCTTCTCTCCCTCTCTCTCTCACAGCTCAGCGGCATTGACACCATCGTCAGCTTCCCTCCCTTTCTCACTCACCCTTCTACCCCATCCCTCTCTCACCTCAAGACAAAACGCGCTGACGTCCGCAATAACAACAGCGGGGAGGGGTTGGGGCAAACGGTCAAACGACAGCCGATTTGGCTCAATGAGTCCTGGGCGAAGCGTCCGGTTTCCGAATCAGAGATGGGCCAATCCAATTTAGAGCCTAGCCGTCGCGGAATGGAGCCGCGGCACGAGCAACGTCAAATGCATTCTCTGACCTTGCCCGAGCCAGTGCGGGCGTTGCGACGAGTGTCCGGCAGTCGCAGTCATACAAATCGGAGACGTGAAATGCGCAGCCCCCCCCCTACCCCCTTCTCCCGCCCCCCCCCCCCCCCCCCCATTTTTGTCAATCCACACTGGATCAGGGCCCTCGTTTCCCAGATTTGTGTGTGTCGGGTTTGGTCATTTGGCCATAACAATCTTGACTTAAAGCTTTTGTGACTTAATGCTTTTGGTATTTCGGTAAAGTCACGTAGATAGGTTCCAAGAAAATGTTTAAAAAACCTACGTTTCGATCACAACACAAGCGATCGTCATTATTGTGTTGTGATCGAATCGTCGTCGTATTTTTGTTATTTTTTTTAACCTATCTACGTGACTTTACCGAAAGACACAAATAATTTGACTGTAACAATTGAGGACGTCGGTCAGCGCGCTTTGGTGCAGGCGGGCAGCGGAGATGTGGGAACTCGCAATCCCAGCACAGCTGTTGCCTTTGGTGCGCTGCCCTCTGCTGCCCATAACGTCGCCCCCACCACTCCACCACCACTCCACCACCACTCCACCACCACTCCACCACCCCACCACTACACCATCCCACCACCCCACCACTCCACCATCTCATCACCCCACCACTCCACCACCTCACCACTACACCATCCCACCACCACACCACCACCACACCACCTCACCACCTCACACCACCTCACCACCCCACCACCCCACCACTCCACCACCCCACCACCACACCACCTCACCACCTCACCACCCCACCACCACACCACCTCACCACCCCACCACCCCACCACTCCACCACCCCACCACCACACCACCCCACCACTCCACCACCCACCACTCCACCACTGCACCACCTCACCACCTACCACTCCACCACCCCACCACTCCACCACCCCACCACCCCACCACTGCACCACTCCACCACCCCACCACCCCACCACCCACCACCCCACCACCCCACCACCCCACCACTCCACCACCACACCAGCCCACCACCTCACCACTCCACCACCCCACCACTCCACCACTCCACCACCCCACCATCGCAGCCTACGGCATGCCACCTGCTCTGGTAAATGGAGTGGGCTAAGACCCACAGAGAAAAAGATGCGCGCTGCTTGACATTTACACCGCGCGAGACACAGAGAGGAGAACACTTAACCCAGAGAACAAAATCGCGAATCGAGCGGACAACATCCGTGACCGCTGCGGAAAATGAAGTCGGCCCGGGCAGGACGCAGTCGTCGCCGGCTGGACGCGAACGAGACTGGCATCGGAATGACACGCAACGGACGGAGCGCTCCCGAGTGCGAGCGGCGATGGGAAGGTCAAGCTCGTGTGCGGGGAAGGCGCGATGATGGATTGGTGGCATCGCGGGACCGTGAAGGGTGGCGACGGCGTTGGGGAGGTCCTCATCCAGCAGTGGACAGACCCTGGCTCGGGATGACCGACTGATGACGAGTATTATAATATGACGATTGGTAATGAAAGTCACCGAGAAGGTGAGCGTGCGATAGCACAGACGCCACACGCATTGCCGCAGAAGGAGGTGAGCCACTAACGAGGTTGAGAATCCATTAACGAGGTTAAAGACAAAGGCGTATGGAGAGGCCGCCTGCATTGCCTGGTGACACCGCGCAATGCACACACAACAAGGATAACTCGACGCATTCGTCGACAGCGCTGCTCTCAAGTGAGATATACAATAGGCGACGTTTCGGGCACTGGGCCTTCCTTCTCCGCAGCAAACGTGTCGAGCTGCGAGCTATTCATTCAATTGCGAAGCTGCGTTACATAACGCGCTCCCCCCCCCCCACCCTCTACTCGCGAGTTATCAAATCTGGAGCGCGTCTCTCATCATCATCCTCATCCTGATCACCATCACCCAGTGGAGCTCGGAGAGCAGCAGCAGCAGCAGCAGCAGCCGAGTGCTTTAAGCAATTCCGCATCAATTACAGCGCGTTCGATGGGATTTATCAATTATTATCGTGGAGCCGTGTCCGCTTCTGTGCCGTGCGCCCGTGCGTGCGTGTTGATGCGCGTTGATGTGTGCCCGTGCGTCCTTTGTTGCTGAATGTGCGGCGGTAGCAGTGTAACGGTGAGCCAAACCTGCGCTCCGAACACTCTACGACCCGAGTTCGATTCCTGCTCACGGCCTACACCGGTGACGATCATCTGAACCGGTCCTGGGCCTCCCCTAGGTTGACTTAGCCACAAATGGGTACCCGGTGCGGTGTGTAAACATCGCCACTGGGGAGACAAAGGCGGTCGGGCGTGGTGCTGGCAACCCACCCCCTCGTGTGCCATGCTGGCCTTCATAGGTGCTTGCTAACAGAACTTTCCCGAAAAGTCCATCAAGGCTATATGAGGGATCTTTGTCTTTGTAGCTTGATTAAGGCTGTGTCTAATGTCTATATGTGTGTACGTGTGGCTGTGTCTATGTGCATGTGTGTGTACGTATCGCTGTATCTACGTGCATGTGTGTGTACGTTTGGCTATGTTGATATGATTCTGTGTATACGTGTGTCGTGTTTTGTATCTATTTGTGTAATTATGTACATGCTACTCATACGATGTGTACATACTATATGTGTAATACTGTATATGCGCGGGCGTGTCTGTCTGTATTTGTTTCATCTTTTAATCGCACGTGTGCGTGTGTGTTGGTTGGTGCTCGTTCACACCACTTGTCCCAGTCGTCTGTTGAAGGCTATATCGGGGATCTTTGTTTTATCTTTCATGCCGTGTGCTTGTGTGTGTGTGTGCACGTGTCTGTGTGCTTCTGTATACACGTCTGTGTGAATGTGTATATATGAGCGCATCTGTATGTGTGTGTGTGTATACACACGTGTGTCTATGCATGCGTTATTATGTATGTGCATGTATCTGTTCACATGCATGCACACATCTGTACGCACATATGCCTGCGTATCTGTACGTGTCTCACGTCATTCATGGCTATGTGTGCGTGAGCGTGAGTGAGTATGGGCATCGACACGAGCGTGCCCACCCTCTGTATCTGCAAGGACGAGCGCGTGCCGTACCTTTGCGCGCAGAGGGCGCTTGGTAGTGGAGCTGTAATCGCAGCACCGCCTTGTCCGTGTCACCTCTTCGACGACAGTCGACCTCGTCCCCAATAATAGCCAGCAGCGCGCGCCGCCGGCTGCCTCGCAATGTAAACAACAGCGACCGCCTCTTCGTCCATCCACGTGTTGCCTCCCACTCGACCACCTCCTCCTCCTCCGACTCCTCCGACGACTCAACCCGCTCTCGTATCTGCCAAATATCTCTCTAACCCTCCTCCAAATTCACCGAGGTCGTATTTCTCATCGCTGATGTCCTCTTCACCTGCTGCTGCTGCTGCTGAACGTCAACACACCTGGCCTCGAGCACTTGCCGGAACGTCTCGGCGGCTGCGCAGGCGATGCCAGCGCAATTTCAGAGCGCTCCTCTGCGTTCGTGCGCGCGGTCACGGGGCAGTGCCCACAGACGGCGGCGGCGGCGACGACGACGGTGTGGGAGGCGGTGGTGGGAGCAGGAGGAGACCTCAAACAAGCAACAGTCCTCGTCCGCCGCATATCGAGCAGCGGTTACCGAAGCAGCCCGTGCGCGGCTGTTGCTGCTGTGAGACACAGGCAGCAGCAGCAGCAGAAGCGGCAGCAGCAGCAGCAGGAGGAGGCACAACCGCTCCCGCGTTGCGGGACGCGGCTGCCTGACCCCGAATTGGCATCAGTCAATTGACACGGGGCAGATGATGACCACCACCGCCGCCACCAGCAGCAGCGGCAGCAGCTTAGTGATATAAATAGATATGTTGTTTTTGTTCGAGTACGGACCGAACCTAATTACTGCGCCGTCTGGTCAAGTTTGTTGACCTCACGTGGCAGTGTCGGCAGTGTTGTTAATGGTCATCGTCTTCAGCAGCAGCAGCATCGACCGCAGCAGCAGCAGCAGCCGCCAAGTGCGCCTCGCGTCGAAGGCCAAGTCCCCGTGGTCAAGCTGGCATCTGCGGGTGCGCGTCCAATGGGTCTCGCCGTCTCAGCGTCTCTCCCCAACCCCCTTCAGCTCCCCTTCCTCGCAGATTCTCTCGGCCAGCAGCCAGCCCGGGCCCCTCTGCCTCGGCTCGCCTCTCTGTGGGCGTCTGCCTGTGGCTCTCTGCTCTCTCTGTATCAGTTGTGGATCTCCGCTCGGGGTCGGATTGAATCTCGCGATTCGCAAGAGATCCCCCCAGTACCGCTCCTCTCTCGCTCTCTCGCGCGCGCTCTCGCTCGCTCGCTCTCTTTCTCTCTCCCTCCACGGCTCCGTTCTATTCTCAGCGGTCGAGTAACGGCGGCTGCGCGCAACGAGGCAGTGGGAGGGTGGGTGGGTGAGGGAGGGAGGGTGGGAGGGTGAGGGGGGAGGGAGGGACGGTGGGTGGGTGAGGGAGGAGAGAGATAGGGATGGAGGGAGGGAGGGAGAGACGGAGGGGATAAAGGAGAGAGAGAGAGATGGAGGGAGGGAGGAGGGAATTGGAGGGCTGGGCCGTGGGGCTCTCTGCGTTTCCGTCTCGGTACCTATTTGACGTCAGCTCACGGAGCGCAGAGGGGGCGAGGAGGGGGAGGGAGGGAGGTGCTGGATCAGGCATGGGTGGATGAGTGATGGAGAGAGCGCGTGAGTGAGGGAGAGCGAGCGACGAAGAAGATATGTCAGCAACAGAAAATTCACACGAAGGGACGTTCACGCCGAGATATACATCTCCGTGAATGCATTTTTTCCGTGTGTATCTGCGTGTGTGTGTATGTATCTGCGTGTGTATCTGCGTGTATTTGTGTGTATCTGTCTCTCTGTGTGTCTGTGTGCGTAATGGAGCGGTGGCGCAGCGGTCAACGCACTGCGCTACGATCCCGACGCGAAAGAGTTCGATTCCCGCTCACGGCCAATACCGGTGACGATTATCTGGACCGGTCGACCCAGCCTCAAATGAGTACCCGGTGCGGCGTTAGGGCGCTGTGCTGGCCACCCGACCCCCTGGTGTGTCGTGCCGGCCTTCAGTAGGTGCTCGCTAAGGGCTCTAGCGAGCATGGGGGGCGTGTTCCTATGCGCATTGCGCGCGGGATGTGGTGGGGGAGGCGACAGATGATTTTGTTCAGTTTTACCGCGCGACGCATTCGATGGGCACGTGAACTGCACGCTCCACGCCACCCTCCTCCATCTCATCCCCACCAGCACCGCCACCACCCACCCTCAAATCTCCCACCCCCCACCTCTCCCTTTCTCACCCGCCTCACCAGACCACGTGACCGGCGCTCTTTAACGATACCGATTGCCATTCATGTGCTCACACCCGATTCACAATAGCCCTGGGTAGGGGGCTAGACGGCGTGGTGGTGCGCGCGCGCGTGTGTGTGTACGTGGGGGAGCGGTGGTGCAGCGGTTAGCGCGCTGCGCTATGAACCTGGCAACCCGGGTTCAATTCCCGCTCACGGCCAACAGCAGTGACGATTATCTGAACCGGTCCTGGGCCTCCCCTGGGTCGACTCAGCCTCAAATGAGTACCTGGTGCGGTGTGTGAACATCGCCACTGGGGAGACAAAGGCGGTCGGGCGTTGTGCTGGCCACCCACCCCCCTCGTGTACCGTTCCGGCCTTCATAGGTGCTCGCTATCAAGCGACTTGCCCCTACAATCTGTTAAGGCTATACGGGGGATCTTTGTCTTTGTGTGTGTATGCGCGTTATCGTCATCATAAAAACCACAACCATCAGCAACAGCAGACGCTCTCTATCCACTGCTGGATGAAGGCATCACCAAAGCCGTCTCCATCCACCACGGCCCAGGGCTGCTTCTGCTGCTGCTGTTGCTGCTGCTGTTGCTGCTGTTGCTGCTGTTGCTGCTATTATCCATCTCACGCGCACTGATCTCACCCATCTCATCTCCGCGGTGGTCGTCCTCACTGACGCCTCCACGTACTTGGCAAGGGCTCGCACTGCGTGATGTCCGCCTGAACCACTCGCCCCTGACAGACCGTAACGGTCTCTACGGGAAGATCTTTGGATTTGCCTCTCCGTGTCGGTGTATCCGGTGCATGTGTGTGTGTGTGTGCATGTGTGTGTGTGTGTGCATGTGCCTACATATACGGGGAGCGGTAGTGTGGCTACGAACCCGGCAGCCCAAGTTCGATTCCCGCTCACGACCAACACCAGTGACGATGATTTCAATGGGCCCTGGGCTTCCCTTAGGTCGACTCAGCCCTAAATGAGTACCTGGTGCGGTGTGTGAACATCACCACTCGGGAGACAAAGGCGGCCGGGCGTGGTGCTGGCCACCCACCCCCTCGTGTGCCGTGTCGGCCTTCATCCGTGCTCTCTAACAGCCCTTGCTATGTGGAAGATCTTTGTTTTTTGCGCGCGTAATGCGTCGTGGTGAGTGCACCGCGCTAGGAACCAGGCGACCCAGGTTCAATTCCCGCTGTGACAATTATCTGAACCGGTCTCGCGCCTCCCCGAGGTCGACTCAGCCTTAAACGTGTAGTTGATGCGATACGTGGTAAGCATCAGCACTGGGGAGACAAAGGCGGTCGGGCGTGGTGCTGGCCACCCACCTACTCGTCGTGTGCGATTTGGATCATCATAGATGCTCGCTAAACAACAACATTTTGTTTGTTAGAGAGCTGTTTCAAGGTGGCCATGGTCATAGCGCAGTGTGTTGACCGCTGCGCCACCACTCAACTCCTGTTCATGGACACGTCACAGCCCTCGTTGTCAATCCCCTGCTGGATGAAGGGTTATTTTTCCATACTTCAAGACGCGGGTCGATGGGATGTTTGGTGAAGACGGGGTAGCACAGAGACGTTGGAGCACAGAAGTACCGTACAACCATTGATTTCCCCTCCACCACCGCCCTCTAATGACGACGTGCAACAACCTCCAAACATCTTCTTGGTTCTTTCGGTAAAGTCACGTAGAAGGAAAATAATAAAATAATACAAATAAAACATAATAAAATAATTCTCACGACGTTTCGGCCACAACGCAAGCAGCCGTCCTCAGGTGAAGACCAGGTCTGTCGGGGAGACAGCGTCTGCATTCATTCAGACGCTGTCTCCCCGACAGACCTGGTCTTATTTCCCTTCTACGTGACTTTACCGAAAGAACCAAGAAGATGAATCCCTGCAGTCACGAAAGCTTTAAATCGAAATTTAACCTCCAAGCACTCTCCAGGCTCGGGCCTGCTTAGCTTCTGGAGGCTGTCGAGACCGTGCGCGTGCCGGCTGATCTGGTAGCAGGCAGTGGATTTTGCGAAGGGCTGTAAATTGTCATTCATTATTCATGCATTGCGTATCACGTTACGTTGGAATGCAATATGGATTTTTCATTTCAACAGTAACAAGCATTTAATATTAACATTCAGTCAAGGGAAGTGCGTTGGCGCTGCGCTGCGCGTGTGTGTGCGCATGGGTCCGTGTTGTATGCTATTTCGTGGTATTTGGGTTGAAGGTGGAGGGGTTACCAGTTCCCTCGCACTCGTCCAGAGCCCCCCCCACTAAGGCCGCTGTGGTGGCTACAAACGCCATGAGGGGCATGGGCGATTTGAGATTGGCCCTTCCCCCAATGGCACCGCTCACCACAGCGTGTTACCGTCCGGCAACAACGAGGAGCTAGGGGGATGTTTTGCCCGACGTGCACATGGCCTGGCACAAGTGCCGTGGTGACGTCCCAGCAACTTAGTGGCGAATGTCGGTTTTTGTTGTTGTTGTGTAAGTGAGCATTTATCCATCGTGTTTTGCAATGCGTGGGTCTCCGTGCGCATTCATTGGTCTGTGTGTGCCTGTACCTGTGTATCTGCATGTGTGTGTATGCATGTGCATGCATGTGTGTGCATGTATCAGTGTGTTCGTATGTGTGTATCTGTGTGTATGTGTGCATGTATCAGAGTGCACCTAGCATGGCACAAGCGCCGTGGTGACGTCACCGCCACTTGGTTAAAAGGCGGTCGTTATGTATTTGTGTGTGTGCATGGGTCTATGCGTGTGTGTGTCCATGCGTCTATGTGCGTGTGTGCATGTGTCCGTGTGTCTGTGCGTATGGGGAGCGGTGGTGTAGCGGCTAGCGCACTGCGCTACTAACCCTGAGACTCGAGCTCGATTCCTGCTCACAGCCAACACCGGTGACGATTATCTGAACCGGTCGATTCAACCTCAAATGAGTACCTGGTGCGGTGTGTAACCATCGCCACCAGGGAGACAAAGGCGGCCGGGTGTGCTGTTGGCCACCCAACCCCTCGTGTGCCCGTGCGGTATTCATAGGTGCTCGCTAACAGCACTTGCGTCAACAACCTATTGAGGCTATCCGGGGCGGGGTTTCTGTTGTCTTTGTGTGTGTGTGCAGGACTCGACACTCGATGCAAGCGACTCGAAGCATCGATGCGGGAGCGATTTAAAAGCCGAGAGGGATGCGACGTAGAATCGTAGGAATTAAAATAAGACGCGAGCTCGAAGGGGACCCCCGGCTCCTCCACCCGGCAGCCTTTCCCCAAGAGCCCACGGGGCTGTGTGGTGGAGGGCCGTGTGCGTGTTCAACACAACGCAGCACAGAGGACACACGCTCGTTGCGTTAGAGAATAAAACGCCAGTAATAGTCATTGGGTGGAATGCTATTTATTTATATATACAGGAGTGCATTGTTGATTCTGAATAATTGTAGTTTTTTTCATGATTATCAGGAATGACCTCTATTGTGGATGCTTGGATGTTTTATTTTTGTACGGAGTGATTTATTTGGCTTGCTTAAGACTGTCTTATCTGATATCGTTTCAGGTTTCGGTAGGTGGATGAGTGGGTGGATTCGGAGGCTATGGTGAGAGGGTGGGTGAGTCGTAGCTGGGTTAGTGAGTGTGTGGATGTGTAGGTGGGTGGGTGAGTGAGTGAGTGGTGGGTAGTGAGTGGTGGGTAGTAGGTTGATCAGTGGTGGGAAGACTGGTTGGTGCGTGGGTGAGTGAGTGCTTGGGTGGGTGAGTGGTAGGCAAGTCGTGGATGGGTAAGTAGTGGGTGAGTGGTGCATAGGTGGATTGATGGATTGTGTGGGTGAGTTGTTGAGTGGGTGGGCAAGTGGGTGGGTGATTGATGTCGTGAGTGGTGTATGGGTGGGTGGTGCGTAGGTTGGTGAGTGGGTGAGTGGTGGGTGGATGTCACGGTGGTGTGGCGATTGGGTGGGGTGGTTTAGTGAATTGCATCGCTCTGTAAATCAACTGAATGATGTGTCAGCCAGCGATGTAACTGCACAATCCGTCGGAGGGGGAGGCGGCGTGGGCTTGTACTCGGTAAATAATGGATCTGTAGAACCCGGGCAGGAAATTAATTCGGAGTGAGGTTTGCTTTGCGGGTTTTTTATTACTTTCGCATTAATATATGCTAATTTAGTCTCTGGGGCTAATGGGTTACTTGCAGAACTGGTAAGGGCAGGCGAGTTGTTTTATTTAGTAATTAAACAGTTACGCTTAGATGTTTATTATTTATTTATCTCTCACTCTCTCCGGCTCTTGATGTTCCCTTCTGGAAATCCACTGCTGGATGAACCCCCCCCCGCCCCACTTCACGAGACGTAGTATCAATGTGGTTCCGTCGCAGAGAAAGCAGTGGCAGCCGTTGTTCGTGTTGGAGAACGTCCCGCGGAAGCGGATATCGCAGGGCTACGTCTGAGATCCCGTCTTCAATTTTCGATTTAAAGCTTTCGTGACTGCAGGGATTCATCTTCTTGGTTCTTTCGGTAAAGTCACGTAGAAGGGAAGTAATAGACGCTGTCTCCCCGACAGACCTGGTCTTCACCTGAGGACGGCTGCTTGCGTTGTGGCCGAAACGTCGTGAGAATTATTTTATTATGTTTTATTTGTATTATTTTATTATTTCCCTTCTACGTGACTTTACCGAAAGAACCAAGAAGATGAATCCCGTCTTCAATTCAAACTCTGTTCCACACAACAGGGAGGGTCAACACCTCCCATTGATCATCCGCCCTGTCACAGTCAGACCGGTATTTTGAATTAGCAGAGCTGAAATTTAGACGCATTAAGAGCAGAAATGTAATGCAATGGGATGGTTAATCCCGTGCAGCCGTCTGTGATCAGGCCCAGGCCATCAACTCGCTTCGCTTGGGAAATCCAGTCGACCCACATGCTGCTCTGCCACATCAGTCCCCCTCTTCTCTCGCCCGTGCCGCGCCTGCTTACCGCCCTCGATCCGGCCAAACAGGGACACACACAAAGACCCCCCGTATAGCTTTAGCAGCCTGTTGTGGCAAGTGTTGTCGTGCACCTATGAAGGCCGGCAGGGCACACGAGAGGAGTGGATGGCGAGCACCACGTCCGGTCGCCTTTGTCTCCCAAGTGGCTAAGTTTACACACCGCTCCAGGTACTCACTTCATGCTGAGTCTACCTAGGTGAGGGCAACGATTGGTTCAGATAAGCATCACTGGTGTTAGCCGTGAGCGGGAATAGAATCTACTGGACATCTGTGAAACTGCTGGACGTCTTCGAAAAAGAGCTTTATAGCTTATCGGATTCCTCCAGTACAAATAAAGATTCTGAACACGGGTCTCCGGATTTGTACCGCAGTGCGCCAACCGCTACACTACCACTCGCCATACGCACAGACACACACACACGGTCCCATGCGCGCGCACACACACACACGCGCGCACAGATACATGTCCGCGCCGTACCACGCACACGCACGCGCGCGCGTAAGCACCGGCCACTCACACGGCGCGTGCCCGTGCACACATTATGGCGCGCTGATGATGACAAATGAAAGCGGGTGGCAGTGCACAGCTGAGCGAGCAGCTACAGCCGTGGCACGGCTGGGCTTGTTCCGCGGTGGGAGGAGAAGGAGGAGGCGGCTGGTTGCGGTTGGGGCGGAAGGATGGAGGTGGGTAGGTGGTTGGGTAGGATGGGAGATGGCCGAGGGTGGAGGTAAGAAAGCCGTGCTGATGCTGGCGGTGTGTGTGTAAAGTCGTGTGTTTATTGCACTGTCTTAATCTGTAGGCACGCTTCCGCTCTGGTGCGGTGTGTGAACGCTCTCACTTGCGCAACAAATCTACATGCACGACGACAAAGATCCCCCGTGTAGCCTGTTACAGACGATTGGGGAAAGTGCGGTAAGAGAGCACACACGAGGTGGTGGGTGGCCAGCACCACACCGGGCCGCCTTTGTCTCCCTAGTGGCGATATTTTTACGCATCGCACCGGGTACTCATTTGAGGCTGAGTCGACCTAGGGGAGGCCCAGGACCAGTTCAGATAATCGTCACTGGTGTCGGCCGTGAGCGGGAATCGAACCCGTGTCGCCAGATTCGTAGCGCAGCATCGCGCTAACCGCTGCGCCACCGCTCCCCAAACTATATACCCACACACACACGCGATCTCGTGACAAACCTGATGTTCATCCTCTCTGAACTCATCAGTATTTCTCTCGCAAAACACCAACGCGCCCCCCCCCTCCTCCTCCCCCCAGTTAAATATCACATCTGAAATCATTTTCAATTTCAGCCGCGACGATGTCGCTATGCCTCACGTCTATTGACCCGGTCCCCCGTCACGTATCGATAGTCGTTATCACGCGGCGAACCCCCCTCCCCCCCCCCCACCGAATCCGAGCTTTCGGTCAATGTGTCGTGATGCTCTGCAATTCCTTATTATTATGATGACAACGATGATGGGAATGTGACGCGCGTAGTTAAACCAAAACGAAACAAATGTTCTGGAGACAAACAAACAACCAACCAGCCGAGAATGATCTCCAGCCACCAAGTGAGTCTATATCAATCTGACCGGCCGCGTCAGATGTCACGAGCCAAGCAAGGTGCATTGACAGGTACTTTTCTACTTTACCGAGTGTTGACATCCCCAGCGTTTAACAGTACGTTGACCGATTTATCTTGTAGTTCCGTTTTCTTGACCAATTTATCGTGTAGCTCCGCCCACCACCCCCACGTTCCATTCCCTGGTTACCACATTCAGATAAGCCCCTCCCCCCTTAACTTGTATTTAAGGGGCTGGTCTTTTGGAATTTTCCTCACTTGATGCAGTACTTTTAGCTGTGACGGTCCCACCTGATGACCGAGACTTGTGTTGCCTCCGAAACGTCGTGATTTATTATTTTATTTTATTTCCATTTAAAGCTTTCGTGACTGCAGGGATTCATCTTCTTGGTTCTTTCGGTAAAGTCACGTAGAAGGGAAGTAATAAAATAATAAAAATAAAACATAATAAAACAATTCTCACGACGTTTCGGCTACAACGCAAGCAGCCGTCTTCAGGTGAAGAATGAGACAATGCCAAGCTAGGAGCTTATATATAAGCTGCGTTGGAGGTGGAGGAAAGAGCGCCTTAACAAAAGAATGTGCATGTGAAGAGGAATTTAGCATATTCATGGAAAATGCGTAGGAGGTGGGCGGGGGGGTTTCAAAGTCATATTATGCCCATGCATTATGCAGGATCAACAGCACCAAGGGGGGGGTTCAGGGATTAGCAGTAACAAAGGAAAGGAATGTTAATGATATGTAGCTGCAGTTACTCAACCACCACGTAGAAAACTAAAGTATAAACTACATAAAAAACTAAAGTATAAATAGCATAGCACCATCAGTATACTTACTATACTCTACACTAAGCTGAGTTACTAACAGCAAGTAATACATTACAATTCTACGTCGTAAAAATTATATAATATGCTTCCATCTAAACTTTATTCTATTGCATCAACGAGCATATACCGTACTATATACTGCCAACATTAAATTATATACTGTATTGCTGTAAACCAACCTATATCTTATACATTTAATATAACACTATGTATTATTCTACCCACTCTAATGTGTGTCGAAATGGTTTATTACGTCCTTCCAATGATTGCTAAGCCAGAATCCATCTTCTCGGTTAAAATTGTCTCTGTGTTTGTATATGTGGATCGCCTCATGAACGAATCTCTCATGATAGCCAGATGGCTTGCAGAGAACCTCTGTCTTGGAGAAGTCAATGTCATGTGAGCCCACTGAATTGTAACAGTGATCTGCCACGGCTGAGGTGTTTGTCCTACCGTGTTTCAGGTCTGCCTTATGTTCACGGATGCGGTCCGAGACATGTCGTTTGGTTTCTCCAATGTAACTGCTACCACAGATGCAACTTAGTTTGTAGACGCCAGGGTACTGTATGTCTGGAACCACATCTTTTACAGACGGGACCAGATCACGGATTTTATGTACTGTGTTGAATCGGACCTGGATCTTGTGTTTAATCAGGATTTTGGAGATCTTTTTTGTGACCCCAGCAATGTAGGGTAAGGTGATGGTCTTGAAAGGCTCCTCAACAGGATCCTTCTTGATGGTTGGAGTGATGGCTTTGCGGATTGTGTAGTCGGAGTAACCATTAGCCTTAAGAGCTTGGCGCACGTGTTTGAGTTCACTGGAAATGTGTTCATGGTCGGAGATGCATTGGGCTCTATGATATATCATATATCATGATATATCATAGAGCCCAATGCATCTCCGACCATGAACACATTTCCAGTGAACTCAAACACGTGCGCCAAGCTCTTAAGGCTAATGGTTACTCCGACTACACAATCCGCAAAGCCATCACTCCAACCATCAAGAAGGATCCTGTTGAGGAGCCTTTCAAGACCATCACCTTACCCTACATTGCTGGGGTCACAAAAAAGATCTCCAAAATCCTGATTAAACACAAGATCCAGGTCCGATTCAACACAGTACATAAAATCCGTGATCTGGTCCCGTCTGTAAAAGATGTGGTTCCAGACATACAGTACCCTGGCGTCTACAAACTAAGTTGCATCTGTGGTAGCAGTTACATTGGAGAAACCAAACGACATGTCTCGGACCGCATCCGTGAACATAAGGCAGACCTGAAACACGGTAGGACAAACACCTCAGCCGTGGCAGATCACTGTTACAATTCAGTGGGCTCACATGACATTGACTTCTCCAAGACAGAGGTTCTCTGCAAGCCATCTGGCTATCATGAGAGATTCGTTCATGAGGCGATCCACATATACAAACACAGAGACAATTTTAACCGAGAAGATGGATTCTGGCTTAGCAATCATTGGAAGGACGTAATAAACCATTTCGACACACATTAGAGTGGGTAGAATAATACATAGTGTTATATTAAATGTATAAGATATAGGTTGGTTTACAGCAATACAGTATATAATTTAATGTTGGCAGTATATAGTACGGTATATGCTCGTTGATGCAATAGAATAAAGTTTAGATGGAAGCATATTATATAATTTTTACGACGTAGAATTGTAATGTATTACTTGCTGTTAGTAACTCAGCTTAGTGTAGAGTATAGTAAGTATACTGATGGTGCTATGCTATTTATACTTTAGTTTTTTATGTAGTTTATACTTTAGTTTTCTACGTGGTGGTTGAGTAACTGCAGCTACATATCATTAACATTCCTTTCCTTTGTTACTGCTAATCCCTGAACCCCCCCCTTGGTGCTGTTGATCCTGCATAATGCATGGGCATAATATGACTTTGAAACCCCCCCGCCCACCTCCTACGCATTTTCCATGAATATGCTAAATTCCTCTTCACATGCACATTCTTTTGTTAAGGCGCTCTTTCCTCCACCTCCAACGCAGCTTATATATAAGCTCCTAGCTTGGCATTGTCTCATTCTTCACCTGAAGACGGCTGCTTGCGTTGTAGCCGAAACGTCGTGAGAATTGTTTTATTATGTTTTATTTTTATTATTTTATTACTTCCCTTCTACGTGACTTTACCGAAAGAACCAAGAAGATATTTTATTTCCATTCTTACTTTTATTAACTTTTAATTTTATGTTTTACCTACGTGACTTTACCGAAAAAAAAACCTAAGAGTGTGCATGGGCCTGCCCAATACGTGGACGGGTGACGACCACGGCACGCCAGGTGTTGTAGGCGGTGGAGGGTGAGGAGGGAGGAGGGGGTTAGGTGGGAGGGGGGTACCTGTGAGATTAATGTTTACTTGTTTAACTAGGCGAGAACTCGGGAGACCAGGATAGAGGCTCTCCTGCCAGATTGACCTGAAACGAGTCTGCCAGGAGAGGGGGAGGGAAATATGTACTGCTGCTGCTGCTGCGTGTGTGTGTGTGTTTCTGATACAAATTGAGTCAAATGCGATGAAATTCTCGAATTCGGCAGACGAGGACTCTGACACCGGCACACAATGGCCTGCTCTTGCGAATGACGCCAGGGGATTTTTGTTTTGTTTGTTATTACACAACCGCAGTGATAACCAGGGCGGTCGCTGGATCTCGAACTGCGGAGAACCGCCCTACCGCTGGGCCCAGTCACCCACCTCGAAAGGGTTTTGGGATCTCTCCCCGGGTTCTCCGGTTTCTTCCCACAGCTGAAATCCCCCCCCCCGCCCACCCACCCAAGTATAACTTGGTGTCGGCCAAACATCACAATGCTGAATAATGACCTGCAAATTACTCCCTTAGAATTACACCCGTGGGTCTGTTGAACTTCGTTCGCACCGTACGGGGGTAAGGACAACAAACTAAACACAAAAGCAGTTATACAATAAATGAGTTTGTCAATATAGATGATGATTTAAAAGTGAATCGCTCCCAATGGCTTCCTCATATCAGAAGGAAGAACGTTGCAGACGGCCGCAGAAGCGCATCTGAAAGCGTGCGATGCAGCAAAATCGTCCACTACAGAGAAAAACATTGGCAGGGCCTTCCCTAAAAAGAGCCTTGAGTGAGGCTTTCCTGGCTAAACAGGTTCTCTATAACCATAAGAACGTGTGAACCCAATACATACAATGTATACAACTTTAAAACAATAAATTATTGCACATGCAATGTAAGTATCGAGAGCATAATGATCGATATTAGTTGAATAAATAATCGATATTTTAGCTGTCGTTCCCCGCACCTCTGATTAGCACAGTTAGCAGCGCACGACGCGAAAGCAGTTCAACGGACATACGAAGTTCAACTCGCATTCATTGACGTATCAATGCCTTGCTCCGCGTGTATTTCAATTGCCTGCTAGATGGCTGGACTGCGCTGGGCAACATCTGCGACCTAACGGATTCGTCGAGACGCGGCGTCCAATGCCTTTCGCCGCCACATCTCCGGCTTCCCCGCGTTCGATTGCACGCGCAACATCAGCGGCGAGTGATCATTGCAACTTGAATCGCTTCCACTTTTCTTCCTTCACCTACATAACCCGCAATGACCCGGCACGGTGAGGTTAGGGATCAAATGACTCTCTCGGCCTCGGAAGGAATTCAACCGAGCAGCGAATTAACAAAGCGGTGGGGGGTGGGGGCGGTGCCCTGCGAATTAATTCATCGTTAATTGGTCTAACGAACGAATCCGACGACAATGATATGCAGATGCACGGAATTTCATCTTCAAATGGGTGACACAAAGCGTTGGAATAATGTAGCGCTCACACAAACACACACGGGGGAGGGGGGGAGTGTGGGGGTGCAGAGGCGTTTCCACGCACCTGCCAGATCAATGGCAGCGACTCGCATTCAAATCATGGCGCATATTTACGTCTCACAGAGAGAAACGCGGGCTCCACACAAACACGAGGGCCGCACTTTGATGAGACGGTGTCATTGCTCGCCACCTTGGAAACATTCGGAACGGGCCGTGTTGAAAGATAAAGGCCCCGCCGCACGTATGCGTGCACGCGTGTTGAACTTCCTTCGCACCGTACGTAGCCAACCGTGCTAATCGGAGGTGCGGGGGTTGAAATACGACAGCTGTTGTCGTAGTGCACTAACGCTCCCCCCACCCCCCACAAAGAGATACGAAGATAACGATCCCCCCCCCCTCTGTGTAGCAAGTGCTGTTAGCGAGCACCTATGAAGGCCGGCACAGCACACGAGGCGGTGTTGTGGCCAGAGCCACGCCGTCTCGCCAGCGCTGGTATTTACACGCACCGCACCTGGGTAGTATTTTTTTAAGGCTGAGTGGAACTAGGGGGAGGCCCAGTATCGGTCGAGATATTCGTCGCGGACGTTTATGCCGCGAGCGGGAGTCGAACCCGGGTCCATCGGATTCGCAGCTCAGCGCGCCAACCCCGCACCTGCGTAGAGCGCGCTTGGGCCAAAAGAATTTCGACAATTGCGCATAACCAGTACGCGTGGTTCACGCCGTGTCGTGTCAGATCACCAAAGCTGGTCCCACTGAGATCGCGGTTGAGAATTCGCGATGCGACCGCGTTCACGGGTGCAGTTGCTCAGAGAGCGGCTAGTGGGAGACGGGGGGTGGGTGGGAGTCTCAGCCTGGCCGACAATGACTGCACCAAAAATAAAAACCACGCAAAAATCATCGTCGCCCCAACATCTCTTTGTCACATCCACCGAGGCGAGCAGCCAAAAGCGTCGAGATATATTTGGCTACAGAACACGGTGTGCGTACGATGGTCGCGCAGTTCCCCGTCTTCGGTTCAGAGTTTTTACCTCAAATCGATCGCAATTTGTTTTGAGGGGGGTAGGTGGTGTAAGGGAATTCCCGAGAGAAAAAAAATGCATTGTTGGTGCTCCAAAATCGTGGACATTTCCTGCGAAGGGCACATTATTATTATTTTAACAAATAAAATCTACGTTTTAGGTTGAATAAATGCCATTGTAATGTTAACCACTTATGTATGCTGAACTTTTTTCGCACCGTACGCAGCCAATTGGTAAGGAGCGAAGAGAGCATTGGCTCCTCATCGGTGGTGGTGGCGGTGACGGTGGGTGAACCAAGTGTCTCTCTCGCGCACACGCACTCACAGACTCCTGCTGCACAAAAGACAGCGACTTGCAGAAGGCCGTCATTGCTCGGTAAAACAGGCATCCTTCTAGCAGTAATAATAATAATGACGATAATTGCAGCGTTCCGGAAAATATCGAGTAAACAATTAAGCTCTGCGCGTTTTGACCCGTGGATTTTTTTTTTAATGTACTGCGTTATTATCATACTTGTCCACCTGAGAAAGCCTCACTGGGTCTGATGGTTCGTTTTCAAAAGGGTCCTACCAATCGTATAATTCGCTATATATATATTTTTACTCTTTGTGCAAACGCGGACTTTGACTCGTAATAAAGGTTATTATTTTTGTGGTGAGATCGCGTAAATATAAATGTGTCGTTCACTCACCACCACCCGACACAGCCAATTAGTAAGGATTTGTCACGTAAACTCAACGTGCCAACACACCGGTGTGTTGGAGAGTAAACACACGACACCGTGACGTATCTCTGGTAATTACAACCGGATTCATCGGGCGATATCGTTAATATTATCTCCGTGAGCGCAGGCGGATAGTATTATTGTTACTGTTTTTGATTTAAAGCTTTCGTGACTGCAGGGATTCATATTCTTGGTTCTTTCGGTAAAGTCACGTAGAAGGGAAATAATAAAATAATAAATATAAAACAATAAAAATTCTCACGACGTTTCGACTGCAACACAAGCAATCATCATCTGGTGTGAAATCTACATTTTTCTAATTTTCTTGCTGTGGATTTCACACCTGATGACGATTGCTTGTGTTGCAGTCGAAACGTCGTGAGAATTTTTTTATTTATTATTATTTTATTATTTCCCTTCTACGTGACTTTACCGAAAGAACCAAGAATACTTTACTGTTTTTGTTTGTTTGTTTCTTAGAGTAATTGGACCAGGGCCGCCGTTTGGATTCGAACCGGGAAACCCTCCGCAACAACGATAACGATACCAAGGGGCGAACGCACAGCAGCCCTCGACTGGAGTGTTCGGACCACGCAGGGGCAGTTTGTTTCTGCTATCGTCCATGTGCAGTCCCCCACAACTTAGCCCAACCCAAATCCGCTCTTCCCTCCGATCGCGGTCGCCGCGCTTCCGGATGCGCTTCTGCGGCCGTCTGGAACGCTCTTCCCTTCAGATATTAGGAAGCCGCTGGAGACTGCGCACTTTTAAATCATCGAGACTGACGCACTAATTTCTCTAGGACTGCTTTTTGAGGTTGGTTTGTTGTCCCCCCCCCCGCCGCACCGATTAGCACGGCTGGCTAGGTACGGTGCAAAAGAAGTTCAACATACATACGTACACCAACAACAGCGGCAGCAGCAGCAGCAACACCACGCGTGCTGTCTGGCTTCTTTCTCCCACAGAGAGCCCGCTGCATAATATGTTTATATATTGATTTTGTATTCTATTTTACCAGGTAAGACCCAAATGAGCTCTGTAGTTCTTCTTCAGAAGCGACCTGGCAACAAATCACAGCTAGACCAAGTGGCTTATCGTGTGTAAATGTGTAGCAGCCAAACAATCTGAACGCACGATTATAAATGTGGAGGGGAAAACCGGAGGCCCCGGAGAAAAATCCACGCAACCACGGGGAGAGAGAGACACGCAAACTCCAAATACACAGCAGCAGCAGGCGTCAGGGGTCGGGATCAAACCCACGATCTCCTGTATACCAGGCGAGGTAGTTAACATCTCCTAGCCACCGTGGTGATGAGAGAAAGAGACACTGCAAACTCCAAATACACAGCAGCAGGCGTCAGGGGTCGGGATCGAATCCACGATCTCCTACATACCAGGCGAAGTAGTTAACATTTCACCACCGTGATGATAATGATGAGAGAGAGAGACACGCAAACTCCAAATACACAGCAGCAGGCGTCAGGGGTCGGGATCGAACCCACGACCTCCTTGCACACCACGCGAGGAGGTTAACATCTCGAAAAAAATAATTGAGTTGTGTAAAAACAAACGATCCGGACTGCATATACAAATGAATAAATGAAGTCGCGCTGCCCGAGTGGCACTGCGTCGTCTTGTTGTTGTTGTTGCTGCCACTGAGGCCCGCAGGCTTCGCGCGCTCTTTTCAAATTTGAGCAAAAGCGACGGTGAAGGATTAGAGGCCCCCAAACCTCCACCCCCTCCACCCCCTCCACCCCTCCCACCTCCACCACCTCCACCACCTCCACCCCCTCCACCCCTCCCACCTCCACCCCACCCCCTCCACCCCCTCCACCCCCTCCCACCTCCACCCCACCCCCTCCACCCCCTCCCACCTCCACCCCACCCCCTCCACCCCCTCCACCCCCTCCACCCCTCCCACCTCCACCCCCCTCCACCCCCTCCACCCCCTCCACCCCCTCCCCCTCCACCCCTCCCCCTTTCCCCCTCCACCCCTCCCCCCTCCACCGCTCCCCCCTCCACCGCTCCCCCCTCTACCCCTTCCCCCTCCACCCCTCCCCCCTCCACCCTTCCCACCTCCACCCCTCCCACCTCCACCCTTCCCCCTCCACCCTTCCCACCTCCACCGCTCCCCCTCCACCCCTCCCACCTCCACCCCTCCCACCTCCACCCCTCCCCCCTCTACCCCTCCCCCCTCACCCCTCCACCCTTCTCCCCAACCCGCCCCCCCCCGACCTTGCCCCTCCCCCACACCCCGCCGCCCCGACCCCCACCACCCAACCCCGCGACGTCCATCCTCCGCATAATCCCCCCCCCCTCCCCGAAACACCCGGGACCATACACACCGCACAGAACCTCATAAAGACATTCGCTCTGTTTCAATGGCCACTGGAAGTGAGATCCGACACCTTGATGCCTCCATCCCGTCTCCACTCCCCCTCCACTCCCAGATTGGAGGGGGGGGGGGATTGAGGATAAGTTCACCTCTTAAATCGACCTCAACTGCAACACAGGGGCCAGCCATGTGGCCTCTCTCCCTCCTTCTCCTTTGTCACGCCCACTCAATCACTAGCCCCGCTCAAGACCACGCCCATCCCTCGAGTAGCTCCGCCCATCGGTCGGGTAGCTCCGCCCATCCCTCGAGTAGCTCCGCCCATCGGTCGGGTAGCTCCGCCCATCGGTCGGGTAGCTCCGCCCATCGATCGGGTAGCTCCGCCCATCGATCGGGTAGCTCCGCCCATCCCTCGAGTAGCTCCGCCCATCGATCGGGTAGCTCCGCCCATTCCTCGAGTAGCTCCGCCCATCGATCGGGTAGCTCCGCCCAAAGCCGAGGTAGTTCCCGCCCCCCTTTGCTACCATTCCTTGGAGGCGATAAAATGTTAAACTCGGGACGATATCCAGATTTCAACGCAAATTGTTTGGGCTACCGGGGCGCGTGCTCGCTTCAATAAAAGTTCACAACAACGTAACTGGCATTGGCCAATTATGCCAGCGCTAATATATAATACTTGCCAATATGTACTCAATTTGGGACTACACACGGTAAGATCGCTCCTCTACTGCGATAAACGTGAACTTCATAGCCCATCAGATTTGCTCCATAAAGAAAATAAATAAATGCAGATTCTGATTGTGATTCTGAAAAAGTCTCGGGACTCAGTGAGGCACTCTTCCACCCCACCCCCCAGTGGCAGTTCGTACTCATTTGAGGCCGAGTCGACCTAGGGGAGGCCCAGAACCGGCGGTTCAGATATTCGCCAATGCTATTGATCGTTCATTGATCGTGAGCCGGAATCGAGGCACCGCTTTGCCCAGCGGCAGCTGCCCCTGTGCGGCGCCAGATTGACTCGGCCTGCAAAGTCGGAATTCGTGTGCCAGTAGGGGGCGACACTTGCTGCCAGGTTGCCTCACAATTGAGTCATTGACGCATCGTATGGAGGAGCTACGCCAGGCTTCAGGCAATAAATCGTATCGGTTAACATACCCAGCTACATTCCATTATTCGCACCATTAATAACTCAGACGGGCGCGCGCACAGAACCACGTGTCCACAGACACGTACACACGTGGTGTGTACATACAAAGACAAAGATACCCCGGTGTAGCCTTCACAGACTGTTGGGGCAAGTGCTGTGAGCAAGCGCCTATGAGGGCCGGAACGGCACAGGACAAGGTTGGTGGCCAGAACCACGCCCGGCCGCCTTTGTCTCCCCTGTGGCGATGTTTACTACACACCGCACCAGGTACACATTTGAGGCTGAGCCGACCTAGAGGAGGCCCAGAATCAGTTCAGATATCCACGGTTCACCGGGTTCGTAGCGCAGTGAGGTGACGTCACCACGGCGCTTGTGCCAGGCTATGTGCACGTTCAGGCCACGTGACACACACACGTGCACATACAAACGAAGGTTGCAATCAGACACACGGTGCAAATGCTCACGCATGCGCACACGCCTACACAGACACACGCACAACAACAGACCAAGATCCCCCGTATAGCCTTAACAGACTGTTGGGGCAAGTGCTGTTAGCGAGCTTGCACCTATGAAGGCCGGAACGGCACACGAGGGGGTGGGTGACCGGCACCACGCCCGGCCGCCTTTGTCTCCCCAGTGGTTATGTTTAGTACTAAATACGATCGGCACGTTTCGCTGAGTACGTTGCGAAATAAATGTAGCATAAAGTACATACATACATTTGAGTCTGAGTTGACCTAGGGGAGGCCCAGGACCGGCTCAGATTAACGTCAATGGTTGGTCGTGCGCACACACACACACACACGTGCACGCGCACGGGCGCGCGCGCGCGCGCGCGCATCCACGCGCCTCTCCCTTCATCAAACATTTATCCGTCGCGCTATTGCGCAACAGAGGACGAGACAAAGACAAAGGTCCCCCGTGTAGCCTTAATCATACTGGCGGGGCAAGTGCCGTTAGCGAGCAACGCCTACGAATGCCGGAACGGCACACGAGGAGGGAGGGTGGCCAACACCACGCCCCAGCGCCTTTTTCTCATTTGAGGCTGAGTCGACATAGGGGAGGCCCTGGGACCGGTTCAGATATTCGTCACCGGTGTTGGTCGTGAGCGGGAATCGAACTCGGTGCGCCAGGTTCATAGAATCATAGCGCAGCGCGCGCACCACTACGCTGCCGCTCGCCTCGCGTGAATGCGCGCGTGTATGTGTGTGTTTCGTGTGTGTGTATGTTTCGTGTGTGTGTTTCTTGTGTGTATGTCTTTCGTGTATGTGTGTGTTTCGTGTGTGTGTGTGTGTTTCGTGAGCTTTATGTTTCGTGTGTGTGTTTCGTGTGTGTTTCGTGTGTGTGTGTTTCGTGTGTGTGTGTGTTTCGTGTGTGTTTCGTGTGTGTGTGTGTTTCGTGTGTGTTTGTGTTTCGTGTGTGTGTGTGTCTCGTGTGTGTGTGTTTCGTGTGTGTGTTTCGTGTGTGTGTGTTTCGTGTGTGTTTATGTTTCGTGTGTGTGTGTGTTTCGTGTGTGTGTGTGTTTCGTGTGTGTTATGTTTCGTGTGTGCGTGTTTCGTGTATGTGTGTGTTTCGTGTGTGTGTGTGTTTCGTGTGTATGTGTGTTTCGTGTGTGTGTGTGTTTCGTGTGTGTGTGTCGTGTGTATGTGTGTTTCGTGTGTGTTTATGTTTCGTGTGTGTTTATGTTTCGTGTGTATGTGAGTTTCGTGTGTGTGTGTGTCTCGTGTGTGTGTTTCTTGTGTGCGTGCGTTTCGTGTGTGTGTGTGTGTTTTGTGTGTGTGTGTGTCTCGTGTGTGTGTGTGTTTCGTGTGTGTTTATGTTTCGTGTGTGTGTTTCGTGTGTGTGTTTCGTGTGTGTGTTTCGTGTGTGTAGGCGTCTGCTCGAGAAAGAAAGAGATAAAAAATACCTCGTGGACAATTCCCTCATTGACGACTCACCTTAAGGGGACACTTGTTTGATTGAAGACAAGAATGAGTCGTGCATGCTTTTTTTTAAGGCAAACAAACCGGCATCATCACCCACCCAATCACATCCCTCTTAGCCTCCCACGAGCCTAAAAATACACGTGCCGGAATGAATAGACGACACGCACTTAGGGGCCGTCCATAAATGACGCCACGCGATTTTGGACGATTTTTGACCCCCCCCCCCCCTCGTCACACGGCGTCACAAAAAGTCAGACCCCCCCTCAAATATGACGTCACAAAGCTCTGCCTCCCCCCCTCCCCCGAAAACCATATTTCCATTTTGGAAATAAAACATGCTTCAAATCGCTTTAAACTATCGTCATTGTAGTGCGTATTTAATGTGGCGCTGCACTCTGATGTTGTAGGAGTGTTGTTATAACAATTAGTGCTGTTATAACAATTCTATATTTACTTAAAGTTGCGCATTTTTACGTGACGTCACATTTCTCACCCCCCCCCCCTCGCACTCGTCACACATTGTCACAAATTTCTGACCCCCCCCCCCCCTAGGTGCGTGACGTCACTTATGGACGGACCCTTACATGCTAAGAGAACAACATGGGAACGAGAGAGATGGAGGGAATGTGAGGTGTGTGTGGCTGTGTGTGCAGTGGAGAGAGAGATGGAGAGAGAAAGCGGGCGACAATGCAGGGAGATGAGAGAAAGACAGAGCTAGGGATGGGATAGAGAGCATGGGAGACGAGAGAGAGATAGTGACGGGAGAGGTCGGGGAGAGGAGGGCATGAGGGCGAGAGAGTGAGCGCGAGAGGGGTGGGGTACATAAAGCAAAGATTAAAAAAAAACCGAAATGATGAACGAAGCAAAGTGCCGACTACACCGAGCATCTTCTTGTTTCCACTGATCGTAAAACAAAAAGAGAGAGATAGGAGAGGTGTGGGAGAGGTAGGAGAGTAGCAAGGTCATCGAGAATGTATAGGTGGGTGAAAGAGAGAACGAGAGAGAATACGGGGAGATAACAGAGAGAGAGAGAGAGGGGGTGGGGGGCAAAGGAATGAGAGGGGTAAGAGAGAGAGGGAAAGAGTAAGGAGAGCAGAGCGAGAAATATTTTCTTGGTTCTTTCGGTAAAGTCACGTAGAATGGAAATAATAAAATAATAAAAAATAAAACATAATACAATTATTTTATTAATAATAAAATATTTAAAATAAAACATAATACAAATGTTTTATTATGTTTTATTTTATTATGTCTTATTTTTATTATTAAAACATAATACAATTATTTTATTAATAATAAAATAATAAAAATAAAAATAATAAAATTACATTTTTTTTTATTATGTTTTTTATTATGTTTTATTTTTTATTATTTTATTATTTCCATTCTACGTGACTTTACCGAAAGAACCAAGAATATGAATCCCTGCAGTCGCGAAAGCTTTAAATCGAAAAAGAGAAATATTTTGTTAAATATTTCATTTGGGGGGGGGGGGGGGTTACATAAAGCAAAGCATTAAAAAAACACACGAAAAAAACGAAATGATGAACGAAGCACAGTGCCGACTACACCGAGCATCTTCTTGTTTCCTCTAATCGTAAAAATAAATGAAAAAAAGAGAAAAATGGAGACTCGACCATTCAATTAAAATGTAATTAAGAGCAATAACGAAGACATTCCAGAGAAGGCATTGGAGCGGTACGGCCATTGTCAATCCACTGCTGGATGAGGGCCTCCCCCCACCCCCACGCCATGCGGATCGTCGGCGTTATGTGACCATACTTCACCACGCTGGTCACTACGGATTTGATGGGCGGGGAGCAGAGACCAATTGATGTTTCTGCACAACATGTTGAGCGAAAAGTCACGTAGAAGGGAAATAAAAAAAACATTAAACATTATTTTATTATATTATTTTATTATGTTTATTTTTATTATTTTATTATTTCCCTTCTACGTGACTTTACCGAAATAACCAAGAAGATGAATCCCTGCAGTCACGAAAGCTTTAAATTGAAATGTTGAGCGTAGAGAGCACCCGTTTGGGGCAAACATTTTTTTCTATCCAGTCCTAGACCTACTTGGCTTTCGAGATCGGGCGAGATCGGACTCATTCCGGGTGGTCTGATCAAATACGGTTTGAATTAACATGTTGCGGTTATCGACGCTTAGATGAATCGATTATTATCGATTGTTAAGGGCTCGTAATACAAATATGAACGCATCGAATTGCGTGTAAAGGGCGTCTTACGATTTGCGCAAAATGATGAATCATCTTCTTAGTTATTTCGGTAAAGTCACGTCGAATGGAAATAATAAAAACATAGTGTTGGTTGTGAGAATTATTTTATTATGTTTTATTTTTATTATGTTATTATCTTCATTCTACGTGACTTTACCGAAAGAACCAAGAAGATGAATCCCTGCAGTCACGAAAGCTTTAAATCAAAATTTAATGATGAATCAGTTACGCACGCGGCTAACATCAGTGGCGAGTGATATCTGTACCGGGTCTGGGTGCAACCCCCCACCCACCCACCATCTCACCTCCTTCACTAATCCGCACGGCCCACCGTGGTGATCTGTGGTCTTGTCAAACAACGCGCTACGACCGACGCGGCATTTGGAGGCCTTCATAGAGCAATGGATTTGCAAAGGGCAATAATTACCATTATTACTCTTTGGTTATTTCGGTAAAGTCACGTCGGTAGAAAGAGTATGGATTCCTGCTGCCACGAAAGCTTCAAATCAAGATTGATTACCATTATTGTTGTTGTTGTCCTTTCGATTAGCACGGGTTGGCTACGTGCGGTGCGAAAGAAGTTCCACATACATCAATAATGCTAGGCGCACACGGCATTCCGATGATGTAATTGCAGAATGTGAGCAGCGTCGCGTGTAAAGAACAGGGGGCAAACGAGCTGCGTTTGATCTACGTGTCTCAATCGATACCCCCCCCCCCCCAAAAAAATACAAAGATCCCCCATATAGCCTTTACAGACTGTTGGGACAAGTGCTGTTAGCGAGTAACACCCTATGAAGGCCAGAACGGCACCACGAGTGGGTGGGTGGCCAGCACCACGCTCCGCCGCACCAAGAACTCATTTGAGGCTGAGCCGACCTTAGGGGGAGGCCCAGGACCGGTTCAGATAATCGTCACTGGTGTTGGCCATGAGCGGGAATCGAACTCGGGTCTCCGGTTTCGTAGCGCAGCGTAGCGCTAACCGCTACATTACCGCTCCCCGTCCACTTTGAGAGACACGCTTTGAAATGAATGACAGGCATTGACGTGGAGATTTAGCCACTTATCTGCCCTATCTACGGAAGTCTATCGGTCTGCGTGTAAGTATATTTGTCAAATCGTTTTGGTGCTCTGAGTAATTCTAAGGATCTCTATGTAATAGCATGATTGCAATATGTTAGTGTCTGGTTCCATAAGTCGATTGGTCTCTTATGTGTTCAAGCATATATGATAAGTGTATGCGTTCTATGTAAGTCTCCAAGCTCTTATGTAGGTCTCTGCATATCTACGTAGTTAGTTGAGCCTCCATTCAAGTACATGGCCGTCTATTTAAATCGTTCTCATGTAAGTCGCTGGATAGCTATGCACGCCTATGGATATCTGCAAGTTGAAATTCAAGAGCTGTGGGTCTAAACGTAAAGTCACCTACTCGGGTTTTTTTTGTTGTTCTCGCAAAGCTAAAAACTGTCTTGTCTCAATGGGCTAAGCGTAAACGCATGACGTTAATCCACTGCCGGATGGATGACGCTGGTCTAGAATTATTTAGACGTCGTCTGCTTCAGAGATGAAATGTGCTGTTTATAATGGATTTTGATGTGCTGAATTAAAATATGACAATTAAAACAAGAGATTGGCTACTGTGCCCAATGTATTAAGGTTTTAATATTGTACGTCTATGCGTATTGTGTAGAGAGTAGAGTTTTACTCATACATTGTAAACCTTGGTCTGTTTACGTGTTTATGGTTGCTTTACATGATAGCATGTCACCTGTCCTGTTCATGTAACACTTTAAACATCAGCAAAAGGGTTGTATAAATAAAATGTATTATGAAACAAAAGGCAAAAAACCTATTATATTTAAGTACATAATTTAGTCCTTATTCAGTGTCTACTCGGCGCTTCTTGGCTTGTCTCTTGTATTCATTAAATGGAGCATCTCTCGTCACTGCCCACCAATAGTCTGCAAGCATTGATGGGCCCCATTTGCCCTGATTGCGTTTCTCCATTGTTGCAATGTCCTGGGTGAAATCGCTCGCAATGCTCGCCGCTCACTGCTCGAGCTCTCAATCAACAACTGTAAGCATGATTTTCATTCTCAGTGACCCAGAATTAGTAAAGTTGGACTACATTTATTTCGGAAGCATTTTGGCTGTAGACCAGTGCGTGGGTTCTTTGATCCATACTTCACCCGCAATGGTCAATGCTCGTCCATGGAAGGGTTAATACCTGGTTATTAAATAACGCAGCTGGGAATAAAGGTCACCACTGATTTACTACTACCACCACCACCACCACCACCAAACGCCACTTGGTATTAGTACGGCCACGTGACATTGGCAATTGAACTTCGTGGCGTTCAGGGTGACCTCGAGACACGTGGCACAATGGAGCCGGGGAATCGTTTGAGCTCACAGCGACTCGAAAAGCGTGCGAGGCAATCCCGCGCACGCCTCTTAAAAGATTAGCTTGCTCATCGCAATCTCATGTACGGGTGCCTTGAACCCGTCAAGTGAAGACGACGTTCACACGTCACGTGGTGCTTGCGTATATTGCGAACAAAAAGCAGCGAATTCATAGGTCTCTGCGAGAAATAAAAAAAGCCATTGCAGAAAAGGTCGCCTGCTATGCATTTACAATTATTCTTCATATATACATACGGGGGGGGGGGGAGAACGACTGGAGATCTGTGAAAAAGAGCTTTATAGCTAATCGGATTCATCCAGGATAAATACGTATTCTGATTCTGATATTTGAAACACGTAAGTTGTTCGCGATCGCTATGTTTTATTCATAATAGTTGTTTTTATATTTGGGTCAAGTCGAGGAAGTAAAAATGCGAGTATCGTACACCCTCCTGGTTAATGGCATCTAACCACACCCGCGATGTAAGGTCAAAGACTGGAGGGCATTTTGACAATTCTGACAACCGCCTGATGCTGCCGGCTGTAACTGTCAGCGAACCAGCCCGTACTCAGTTTGAGAATAGGTTTCCCCCTTTTTTCTGGCAACAAAACAGCTGTGTTAAGATGTTAAAACACCAAACTGAAACCTTTTAGAAGGAATCATGTCAGCATTAACCACAAGACTTGTGGTCAGAATGCAAACAAAAAACATACTCTGATAATATATGCATTGTCTTCAGTTCAGTAATAGATTTAAAACATGTGATGGAGCATTACTACATGATACCATCAAAATATGAACTGCTCTATATATTCTAATGCAAGGATGATAACTTTAAAATATATTAATTGCTTCCAACATGTATTTATTAAAATGTTTTCAATGAAATAGAACAATCAAACATAGAACACATGTTTTTGTTAAATAAATAAAGTTTTAATACTACGAAATAAAACAATTCCAATTAGAAAGTAATAGGACTTAAAACATCGCAGACTTTGCGATTGGCTAATCGCATTGCTTCAAATTGCGATTTCGACTTGAAATCGATTGATCGTTCAACCCTAAACAGCACTTGCCCCAAAAGTCTGTTAAGGGTATTCAAGGAATATTTGTGTGTGTGTGTGTTAGGGGGAGCGGTGGTGTAGCGGTTATGAACCTGGCGACCCGGGTTCGATTCCCGCTCACGGCCAACATCAGTGACGATTATCTGAACCGGTCCTGGGCCTCCCCTAGGCTGACTCAGCCTCAAATGAGTACCTGGTGCGGTGTGTAAACATCGCTACTGGGGAGACAAAGGCGGTCGGACGTGGTGCTGTCCACCTACCCCCTCGTGTACCGTTTCAGCATTCATCGCTAACAGCACTTGCCCCAATAGTCTGTTCAGGCTATACGGGGGATCTTTGTCTTTGTGTTGGGGGGAGCGGTGGCGCAGCGGTTAGCGCGTTCCTCTCGGAACCCAGCGATCCGAGTTCGATTCCCGCTCACGCTCAACAACAGCGACACATGTTTGAACCGGCCCTGAGTCCCACCGCTAGGTCGACTCAGCCTTAAATCAATACCCGGTGCTGTTTGTAAAAATCAGCACTCGGAGAGACAAAGGCGGCCGGGTGTAGGTCTGGTCAGACACCCCCCCCCCCCGCACCAATCGTGCACGGAGCGACCCTTCGGAGGTGCTCGCCAACAGCGTCTTGCTCCCAACAGCCTGTGTGTACAAGGGTACATGGCGGGGGTGGATGGAACGGAGATCATCGCCTTTGTCTGCATTCTCTTTTGAACCAGACCTCTTTTGCTCAGCGCAATATGCCTGGGAGGCAGCTTATCTCTTAATGCTGCGCGGTGGCCGGTCTGTCATTAAGGGAATAAGTCCCAGCGGTGGGAGGTCACACTTTGATGGTGGCGCGCGTTGAGAATGTTTTTGTTGTAAAAAAAATTTTTTGTCTCAAAGACTCCGGCGGGTGGCGCTTGCGACGACGACTCTCCGCTTCGTATGCGACTCACGCGCACAGCCGCATCAACCCACCCCCACCCCCCCTCTGGTCTCGCCCCCGAGCAATATCCATCACGACACGAGACGATGCAGCCCAAACAACGTGTTCACCATCATTATCATCACCACCACCATCATCATCAATGCACACCAGCCGGCCAATGTATATCCACTGCAGGATGAAGGCCCCCCCCACCCATCCGTCCCCATACCTCTCGCACCGGTGCTGCTGCTGCAGCTGCTGGTTTCATCCATCTCGCTTCCTCCAGCACACGTCCCCTGATCTCACTCGTTGCCTCTCTGCTGTGATCATGCAGATTCACGAATCCATTGCTGCACTGCCATCTCCCGGTCACCTCGCAGCCCAAGCCTACATCATCATCATCATTACCCTCCTATGTCTATCCACTGCTAGATGACGGCCTTCCCACGTAGTCTCCATTCCTCTCTCGCTTCCAGTGCTTGCCATCACCACCAGCATCACCACCATCATCATCCACCTCACTCCTCCCGTCTGTGACCAAATTTCGTCATTTAATTTTCGCAGTTGACGCGTTCTCTGCATTTGCCCGACATTCCACCACCGTTCTCGTTCAGCGGAGTTCGGTGTTCCAGCCTGAACAGATTTTCGCTAACAGCACGTGCGCCAAGACCGTATAACAGGCTATGCGGCGGGAACTTTGTGCCTCGGGGTTATCTGGTGCCTTGGCTGTCATTCAGCGCTTCGTTCTTGTCAATCCACTGCTGGATGAGGGCCTAGGACACAGCCGCCGGACTGTGTGAAGGCTCAGTGGGTTCCCGCTTGATCACTGTCCCGTGCAAATGTCAGCCAGAGATGATGGGCCGGTCTCTTACATCACAGCCGAGGGCTTTGAAGTGCTTTGGAGCTTTTTCATAGATGCGTCAAATGTCGGAAATCACCATTATTATTGTTACTACTACATCGCCTGTGTATCAAGGAAAGCTTCGCTGGGTCTCAAGACTCGTTTGCAGGAGGATCCTGCCAAGTGTTTTTGTTTTTGCTGCAGTAGCAGGAGGCTGTGTTGCTTTGGTGTAATCCCAGTCGAGTAATTCGCGGGTCGTAATTTATCATTGGGATGTTCGGTCAATAGCAGTTACATTGTACGATGGGGGGATTTTGTTTGGCTATGGGAGGAAACCGGAGAACACGGAGGGAACCCCAAGTAGGACAAGGGAAGAACACAAATTCCACACACTCATCCAAAGATCCCCCGTATAGCCTTAACAGACTGTTGTGGCAAGTGCTGTTGGCGAGCACCTATGAAGGCCGACACGACACACGAGGGGGTGGGTGGCCAACACAACGCACGGCCGCATTTGTCTCCCTAGTGGCGATGTTTTTACACACCGCACCAGGTACTAATTTGAGGCTGAGTCGATATAGGGGGAGGCCCAGGACCGGTTCATGTAATCGTCACTGGGGTTGACCGTGAGCGGGAATAGAACTCGGTCGCCGGGTTCGTAGCGCAGCGCGCTAACCACTGCACTACCGCTCCCCGCTCACACTCTCACAAACACTCACACACACACTCTCTAAAGAACAGGATGCGAACATAAAAGTCCACACAGAAAGGCGTTTGAGTGGGGAATCAAACCCAGGGCCTTCTTGCTGTGGAGGCGCAAACGTTGCCACTGCCCCATCCTCCTGCCCCACCGAACGAGTACCCGTGTTCCACACCACCACAACAACAACAAAAAGAGAAACATTTCTAGCAAGACGAGAGACACCAGCAACAATTCAAGTAAACAAAATCATCTTCTTGGTTCTTTCGGTAAAGTCACGTAGAAGGGAAATAATAAAATAATAAAAATAAAACATAATCAAACAATTCTCACGACGTTTCGGCCACAACGCAAGCAGCCGTCCTCAGGTGAAGAACAGGTCTACCGGAAAGACAGCGTCTGAATGAACACCACCAGGCTTGGCAGGGATTCATCTTCTTGGTTCTTTCGGTAAAGTCACGTAGAATGGAAATAATAAAATAATAAAAATAAAACAATAAAATAATTCTCACGACGTTTCGGCCACAACGCATTCAGACTCTGTCTTCTCGACAGACCTGTTCTTCACCTGAGGACGGCTGCTTGCGTTGTGGCCGAAACGTCGTGAAAATTATTTTATCATGTTTCATTTTATTATTTTATTATTTCCATTCTACGTGACTTTACCGAAAGAACCAAGAATATGTATCGATACATTGGCGGAATCCGATGAGCTTTGAAGCCCTTTGTTCCCACAGATGTCCACGTGATACGAAACCTCCCCGGGTGTGGGAGGTGTTTTACGGTTCACTGACGCCGGAGAGACCCAGGGCCGAAATTAATCTCGGGACGAGTCCAGTGGGGACTGCGACGCTGGGGGTCTAAAGTGCACGCACTGCTAAGTACAGCAGAGGAGAGCATTTTGGTCATGAATAATTCAAAGCGGGGGGGGGGGGGGGGAATTTGTACTCGGATGTCCGGCGAGTGCTTGTGGCAAACTCGGCCATCTGTACCCACCCCCCTCCCTCCCTCTCTCTCTCTCTCCTCAAGACATTTCAACAAATGACTTCTCCCCCCCCTCACCTCTCTCACCTACCCCCGCCAAAAACAAATACAAAGAGCGATGCTTGCCGCGAAACAAATCATGTTGTTGGTTTTTGTTGTTGCTGCTGCTGCTGTTGCTGTTGTGGAGCTCATAATAAGCACAGGTGACCTTTAAGAAGGCGCGAGACGCCGGCAAGGTTAATGTTGCGTTTACGGAACGACGCGCTTTATTACACCGGCACACAAAGACACAAATCCCCCGTGTAGCCTGTTGCAAACTGTTGGGGCAAGTGCTGTTAGCGAGCACCTATGAAGGCCGGCACGAGACACGAGGGGGGTGGGGTGACCAACACCACGCCCGGCCGCCTTTGTCTCCCTAGTGGCGATGTTTACACTCCGCACCAGGTACTCGTTTAAGGCCGAGTCGACCTAGGGGAAGCCCAGGACCGGTTCAGATAATGGCCACGAGCGGGAATCGAACTCAGGTAGCCGGGTTGGTAGCGCGGCGTAGCGCTAACCACTACACCCACCGCTCCCCACACCGACGCACGCGCACGAGCACGCGCGCGCGCGCGTGCGTGTCCCCGACAAAATAAATGAAACAAGAAACCTCCCCCACCCCCACCCACCTCACAAATAAATAAAGCCGCCACCACCACCGTCAAAATCACAAAGCGGCGTTACTGTCGCGTAAAGGTCACAGCGTGGCTGGAATTGTAGCAGCGCAGGGTCGCCGGTTCGATCTCCTGGAATGGCAGCGATGATCCACGTGTTTTGTTATTCAAACCCGCCAGCCAGCGGTATGAATGTACCAGTTGGCTACCAACAACAAGGCAACTCCTATGACTAATTGGGAATGGGACGCAAGCGTAGGATTGATCACCCTGTCGCTGGCCGCCTTTGGGGAGGGTGTATTGTATGAAAGGCCGAAACACCCTAGGAACCAAAGGGTCACTACTGACGATGCGCTCCCCAAATTTCACCAGGCTCACACTGTTCATGAACTCTTGGAAGTGCTTGCACAAAGGATAGTAACATCTCATCCTGTGTTCTTTGGAATCAGGCGCGCGGTGGGGTAAATTGTGGGATAGCCTCCCACATCAGGCCAGGATTCCGGAGCGTCTGTGATCAAGAGCTTCATAGCTCACCGGATTCCTCCAGCGTGAAAGCATATTCTGATACCTAATTCTAGATTTGAAGCTTTCGTGACTGCAAGGATTCATACTCTCAGTTCTTTCGGTAAAGTCACGTAGGTAAAAAATGAAATTAATAAAAATAAAACAATAAAATCACGACGTTTCGGAGGCAACACAAGCTTCCGTCTTCAGGTGAAACTGTCACTTGATACAGATATTTTGCTGTGACAGTTTCACCTCCGAAACGTCGTGATTTTATTGTTTTATTTTTATTAATTTAAATTTCATTTTTTACCTACGTGACTTTACCGAAAGAACTGAGAGTATATTCTGATACCCTCTCGAGAGTCCAGAATCATCCTCCTCTGGTGGAGGCCCTCCCATCCACCAGCAGTAGCGTGAGCAGGGAATTACAGAGCTGCATATTTTACCCATTACCTTGCACCTCGACCATCAAGCACAAAACACCTGGGGGGAGGGGGTGAGCGGAGGACGGTGGAGGGGGCGGAGGGGAGGTGGGTGGCTTTGGTTTCACTTTGCCAGGCAAGGGGTGGGTGAAAGGTTTTTGAAAATTCGAGGTCGGGTGCTATTTTGAGAGCCTTGTTTCTCCGCCTCGTGTGATGTGGCGACGTGACGCGCGCAGAGTTGCAGCGCCCACGCTTGCTGCCTGCAGGGCGCCCACGCTGTTAGCAGGGCGCTCCTGTTGCCTAGCAGAGCCTGCAGGGCAGAGGTCGCAACCGGGTACCCGATACCCATACCCTACCCGATACCCGGCCAGGTACGGGTACGGGTACCCGTTTTCGACCCTGGTGCGGCCGGGTACGGGTAGGCCGTGAGTCACTGGTGAGTAACCGTTTGTCACTCATTTCGGGTTGGGTACGGGTACGGGTAAGGAACGGGTACCCGTACCCGGCAGGGTACCGTTACGGGTACCCATTTGCGATCCTGGTGCGGCCGGGTACGGGTACGGGTAAGGAATCAAAACCCGTTTGCGACCTCTGCTGCAGGGCGCCCACGCGCCCTAGCAAGGCGCTCCTGTTGCAAGCAAAGCCCTACCACTGGCAAACAGAGCGCTACTGCTGCTGGCAGCAGAGCGCAGTGGCGCTAACGGAGGAGGAGAGGCCCCTATGCTGGCAAGCGCCGTTTCACTTGCCGCTTTATCCTGACCCCCCCCACCACCACCACCACACACGTTCGTCGTGGTTTTTTGTGTTTGAAGCCAACCCGCCCGCCACCACCTCGTGACATTTACCGCAGACAAATATCTCCAAAATGAGTTTCCAAAGAGCTTGCTGGGTTTGCTCGCCAGGGACAGGGCGATGATCCTGCGCACACACACACACACTTACACACACATACTCACACACACACTCACTCACACACAAACTCACACACTCACTCACGCACACACACACTCACACACACACACAATCACACACACACACACTCACAAAAAGACAAAGATCCCCCGTATAGCCTGAACAGACTGTAGGGGCAAGTGCTGTTAGCGAGCACCTATGAAGGCCGGAACGGTACACGAGGGGGTGGGTGGCCAGCACCACGCCCGACCGCCTTTGTCTCCCCAGTGGCGATATTTACACACCGCACCGGGTACTCATTTTAGGCTGAGTCGACCTAGCGAAGGCCCAGGACCGGTTGAGATAATCGTCACTGGTGTTGCCGTGAGCGGGAATCGAACCTGAGTTGCCTGGGTTCATAGCGCAGCGCGCTAA
The DNA here is from genome assembly GCF_015708825.2 of Lethenteron reissneri. NCBI lineage: Eukaryota > Metazoa > Chordata > Hyperoartia > Petromyzontiformes > Petromyzontidae > Lethenteron > Lethenteron reissneri. The sequence goes on along the minus strand of NC_083807.1, from coordinate 2,839,821 downwards.
CCGCTACACTACCACTACCACACTCACTCACACACTCACACACACTCACGCACACTCACTCACACACACTCACACATTCACTCACTCACACACTCACACACACTCACTCACACACTCACACACACTCACACACTCACACACACTCATACACTCACACACTCACACACTCACTCACACACTCACTCACACACACACTCACTCACACACTCACACACACTGAAAACACTCACACTCACTCACTCACACACTCACTCACACACACACAATCACACACTCACACACACACACACTCATACACTCACTCACACACTCACACACACACACACTCATACACTCACTCACACACTCACACACACTCACTCACACACTCACACACACACTCACACACTCACTCACACACTCACACACACACACTCATACACTCACTCACACACTCACACACACTCACTCACACACTCACACACACACTCACACACTCACTCACACACACACTCACTCACGCACGCGTGGCTTGTTGCTGACCGGACGAGCGGCCGTGCCGTCGTGATTATGGCCACGTAATAATAATAATAATACAACAACAACAACAACCACAACAACAACAACGGGCCCTTCTGTCCGAGAGATGCCTGGGAGTCGATGAGGGAGAGACGGGTGCTCTTGTTACATTTATTCGCACTCGTCGATTGTATTGATTTCGGGATCCAGATGTCCATTTAAACACAGACACTTCGTCTCGAAAGGCTTCCAGCAGCCGTGATAACTGCTGGAGTAGCCGTGGCCCCCTAAGAATCGTGACTTTGGTCTTGCGACGTAACGATCGGGCTAATTTCATCGCTCCATCTCATTATCATCATCATCATCACGATCCATGGGCAGATAGCCCGTGGGTGTCCGCTGCGTAGTTCGTCAATTGTTTCCACTTTGGTCTGTCTTGTGCCGCCGAATATTGCCGAAGTCGTGCCACATCTTAGTGGCACCAATCTCTGAGTTCGTCGTCGGTGGCAAGCATTCTCTATGAGGTCTTCCTCTTTTTTCGGTTCCTCCCATGTTTCTGAACAACAACAACAACACTTAAATTTTTGATTTAAAGCTTTCGTGACTGCAGGGATTCATATTCTTGGTTCTTTCGGTAAAGTCACGTAGAAAGGAAATAATAAAATAATACAAATATAAAACAATACAAATTCTCACGACGTTTCGACTGCAACACAAGCAATCATCATCAGGTGTGAAATCCACAGCTCACATTTTCTTGCTGTGGATTTCACACCTGATGATGATTGCTTGTGTTGCAGTCGAAACGTCGTGAGAATTTTTATTGTTTTATATTTGTATTATTTTATTATTTCCCTTATACGTGACTTTACCGAAAAAACCAAGAATATGAACACTTTAAATGTTCCTGTTGTTGTCCATCCTAAATGTGGTGTTCAAATAGTGCCAGTCTCCTTCTCGTCACTGCTTGCATTAGGTCGTCTTCTTCTTCTGTATGCAACATTTTTCTTACTTTCTACGTTGGTGACTCTTTGGGCCCAGCTTAGATGCAGCTGTTTTCAATACAGTTCGAGTGCCATCTCATTTACGAGTAAATGGCATGTGCTCCATTTCCAATCCTTACCAATCCCTATTACTCTTCTCGCCCTGCACGAAAAGAAGAGAAAGATTAGACAAGGTCTCCTTCGCTTTAAATCTCCTAAATGGCTGGAAGGAGAGCTTTAGAATTACACTCGGCATTGCCACGGGACCGCAGTGTGAATATAACTAAACTTTAAAGCTAAACTATTTTTTTACTTACCAGATGAGCTATATAGCTCTTACTCTTTGGTTATTTCAGTAAAGTCACGTATAAAAAGAAAATAATAAATTAAATACTACCATACGACGTTTCGATTGCAACACAAGCAATCATCATCAGGTATAAAAGAAATAGAAAACAAACCTAGTAAACTTAGACATGTATTGCAATACAACACAAAGAGTCGGCTAACATAACAGTCAACACCCCACTTGGTTGATTACGTTCTTCCAGAGAATGCTAAATTTGTCTGTCTATATGTCTCTGGTTCTGTGTTTTATCTCTCTCTCAAATTTAGCATTCTCTGGAAGAACGTAATCAACCAGGTCGGGTGTTGACTGTTATGTTAGCCGACTCTCTGTGTTGTATTGCATTACATTTCTAAGTCTACTAGGTTTGTTTCCTATTTCATTTATACCTGATGATGATTGCTTGTGTTGCAATCCAAACGTCGTATGCTAGTATTTAATTTATTATATTCTCTTTATACGTGACTTTACCGAAAGAACCAAAGAGTAATTCCTGCAGTCACGAAAGCTCCAAATTAAGTCTTTATAGCTCTTATTTTAGAACCGACCTGGCTATCACAAATGACAACCCAGCGAAGTGGCTTATCGCGTCGACATTTCTCGCAGCCAAATACTCCAAACGCACTTTGATTCTAAATGTGGAGGGAATTACCGGAGGACCCGGAGAAAATCCACGCGACCATAGGCAAAGTAATAAAAAAAACAACGAAATGATGAACGAAGCAAAGTGCCGACTACACCGAGCATCTTCTTATTTCCACTGATCGTAAAAAAACAGAGAGAGAACATGTAAACGCCAAATATACAGCAGCTCGAACCCACGACCTCCGGTAGACCAGGCAAGGCAGTTCACATCTCCTAGCCACCGCGGCGCCCTAACCCTCCCGACCCAAAGCACCGGCCGTCCCCGCATCTCACGTCTTCATTTCCGTACGATTTCAATTCACATCCCGCCGCAGCTGCATTTCGTCTTCGTGCGTGCGTAACGTGGAGCGGCGGTGCAGTGCTGAGTGCAATGCGCCACGAACCCGGCGGCTACCTTAGTTCGATTCCCGCTCACGGCCCACTAACAGTGACCAATGTTTTATCCGGTCCCGGGACCATTCCCGCGGTCGACTCAGCCTCAAATGAGTACCTGGTGCGGTGTGTAAACAACATCAGCGCTTTTCGATTTAAAGACAAAGGCGGCCCGGAGTGGTGTAGGCCATCACCCCCCCCCGGCTAATCATGTGCCGTCCCGACTTTCATAGGTGCTCCGTAACAGCACCTGCCCCAACAGTCTGGTGGTCTCTGCCTACGTTTTGCTCTGTGCCAAAGCGAGATCGACGTTGGGACGAACGCCACCACCACCACCACGGTCTCATCCGACCCCTCCTGGTGACTCAGGAAGCGGCTGAGCCGGTGTGGGAGAGGGAGGGCGGAGGGGGTGCGGAGATGGAGCGGATCACCAGGCGGGCGCGTGCCTCCACTCGCGTCACACGTGGCGGGATGGATCGTGTGTCCTCCCTCCGTCACTCACGATGCCCGCGTGGCTCATTTGAAGTCCACAATCCTGTGATCGCGGTCCTCGAGAAAATCCGCCGGAATGTTGACCCATCATTTTTTTTTGCGCGCGCGAGCTCCAAATGTCACGATTCAAAAGAAGATTTTTTTTATACATTTCATTTCAAGTTTGTTTGTGTGTGTGCGGGTTTTTGTTCTCTCTCTCTCTCTCTCGTGTGAGCGATGTCACGCCCCGACGTTCAGAGTATCCCCGTATAACCCTAACACGAACTGTTGCGGGCGAGTGCTGTTAGCGAGCACCTATTAAGGCCGGCACAGAAAGAAGGTGGTTTGGCCAATACCATATCCGGCCACCTTTGTCTCCCCAGTGCTGATGTTTTACGCACGGCACTGGCTACTCGTTTGAGGCTGAGTCGACCTAGTGGGAGGCCCCAGGACCGGTCTAAATTTTCCCCACCGTTATTGGTAGCGAGCGGGACTCGAAATCGGATCGCCGGGTTTGCAGCACGGCGCACTGACCCCATCGCCACCGCTCCTCACTATCTCTGGCGTGTACAGCAACGTAGGCGCTGCTCGAGTCTCAAACATGCAGCTTCGCAACCCCTCTGCGTTGCCTAGATGCACGAAGCGATGCACGGGGGGTGGGGGGGCGCATCCAAAGCGCGAGAAACGATCGCTGCGAACGCAAATGTGGAACCTTCGTTGACTCGCCGCCAACTCCCCTGCATTGTGCACATGACCACCACGTGGATGGAACGGAAACACTCGGAAGCTGGATGCTCGGATGGGCGACCACTGCACATTACGCAGGTGCTATAAGCTGCTCGAGTCACGTCATGGGCAACAGCAGCGGCAGCAGCCACGCTGCAGCCACGCGGTAAAACCCACTGTTGTAGTGTAATTCTAGATTTGAAGCTTTCGAGACTGTAATGATTCATATTCTTAGGTTTTTTCGGTAAAGTCACGTAGGTAAAAACATTAAAAAGTAAAATAAAATAAAAATCACGACGTTTCGGAGGCAACACAAGCTTCCGTCTTCAGGTGGTACCGTCACAGCCACAACAGCTGTATCAAGTAAATGAGAGATTGTAGGAGCTACCACTCCGTTTATATAATGGTTGGAGAAGGTGGTGGGGCAAGGGCCGCATACTATACCATATTAATAAAAAGTATGCTTCACCACCTTCTCCAACTATTATATAAACGGAGTGGTAGCTCCTACAATCTCTCATTTACTTGATACAGCCGTCGTGGCTGTGAAGGTACCACCTGAAGACGGTAGCTTGTGTTGCCTCCGAAACGTCGTGATTTTAATTTTTATTTTATTTTACTTTTTAATGTTTTTACCTACGTGACTTTACCGAAAAAACCTAAAAATAAGAATGTTGTAGTGTACTCCTATGCTCCCACGTCTAATGCTCATCCCGTTTGCAAGAACCCGCGACGCTGATGTGCGTGGGTGAGGGAGGGTCAGCAGCAGACCACCACGAGCTGCGCGTGGCGTCAGAAGGCCTTCACTACTATTAAACAAAAAAAAAAACTAAACTACATTTTATTTTACCTGTTAAAGCTCACTGAGCTATGTAGCTCATTTTCAGAATCAACCTGGCCACAAACGATAGCTCAACAAAGTGGCTCATCACGTGTAAATGTATGGCAGCCAAATTATCTAAACGCACGTTGATTATAAACGTGGAGGGAATAACCTGAGAACCTGGAGAAAAATCCACACGACCACGGGGAGAGAGACACGCAAAATATAAATATAGAGCAGCAGGCGTAAGGGTCAGAATCGAACCCACAACCTCCTGTATACCAGGCGAGGTAGTTAACATTTCGCCATCACCGGTGCATCAATGCCAACGAACAAAACATTGTACAACGCGGCTCGGTGCAAAATAACGCCGGAACGCAAACAACAACGACAACAACGACAATAAGAGCGCTTAAAATGTTTTAAATAACCCCGGCGACGCATTGCAAACAACATACACGGGAGGTAATAATGACGCCTGGAAAGCATAATCAGAGATTATCAGAGCACCGCGCCACCCTTGACAGAAAGAGAGAGAGAGAAAGAGGCTTCACAGCTCAGCGAAATAAATAAAATACATTTCCTGACAGCGAGAGAGGGGAGAGAGAGCGAGAGCTGGATAGCAAACGTCCACCTACGAACGGATTAACGGACGGACGGTCCAAAGCGTGCGAGCGATACGCAATATAATTTAAGCCATCGAACGGCGAAACCGCGAGCCTGTTATGCGGTGGTGCTGGCTACAGCAGTAGATACTCTTAGGTTTTTTCGGTAAAGTCACGTAGGTAAAAATAGATAAAAAAAAATAATAATAATATAAATACAAAATTTAATCACAACGTCGTGATATATAATTTTATTTCTATTATTATTTCTATTTTTTATCATTATTTATTTTTACCTACGTGACTTTACCGAAAAAACCTAAGAGTATGAATCCTTGAAGTCACGAAAGCTTCAAATCGATAGCAGCAGATCTTCGTGTGCCACTCACCAACGGCAGTTCTGTGACAGATCAGAAAGACGTTTTGAATATAATTGCGTCGAGCGTTGTCAGTTTGTGCCAGGCAATAGTAAACAAATGCGAACATATTCATCATCATGGCTTGGCTTCGCGAACGAAGATCTAGAGAGGACATCCACGTCTTCTGCAGGCACGCTGGTGGCTGACGAGGCCTATGCGGGACAAGCAGGTCCTGCCACAACGGCTGCAAGTATAGGTCTGATCTGGGATGGGTGCTGAGGGATCATGGTTCTTCCTCCTGATCCTTTTGTCCTCCATACGGGCCCTGCGGGTATCTTCGAAGAAGGAGGTGGCCTGGTGGACTGTGTCCCGCCAGGAGTTGCGATGAGCTGCTTGTGTTGCCCACTGACGGTGATCGATGCAGCAAGCAGTGAGGGACTTCTTCAGGGAGTCTTTGTATCGCTTTCGTGGTGCCCCTATGTCGCGATGGCCAGAGGACAGTTCCCCATACAGCACAATCTTAGGTAAGCGGTGGTTCTCCATCCTGGCGATGTGCCCTGCCGAACGAAGCTGTGTCTTGAGGACCATGGCCTCGATGCTGATGACCTTCGCTGACTTGAGGACTTCAGTGTTGGCGACGAAGTCACTCCAGTGAATATTGAAGATTGTGCGGAGGCACATATTAAGACTCAGGGAACAGCGTATTCACGCTTTGTTTCAACGTCGCCAGCTGAATTCAGCCATTTAGAAATCTGCCACAACAAATAACAGCACCAAACGGTTCATAATCATTGTTCAGGCTAAATATTGAGTTTAAATGGTTTTTTTCCCATTACTGTAGTCAAGATCAAAATTGAAAGTACAAGTGGAAAGAGGAATTTTCTCTCTCGGTAAATTAACTCGACGCTTCACGAACTGGACCGGTAATGTGGCAGGATGTAGGCATAATCTATTCGGTAATTCCTGGAAAATGTGAACCGCTTGATTCCTCGATTTCACTGCCTGCCGAAGGCGAAAGCAGCTTGGGGTTAGAGGCTTCATCGCCCGTCGTCGATGTTAAAATTCGGTCGCGACAAGTTTTGTGCCAACGGCGTGGAGGAGGTTTTTATCGGTCAGAATTGCGATCGACGCAGCGGCGACATCGACATAGCGTCCTTGTAAAACGCCACGCCGGGTGGTGGAAGGATAATTACTAAAAACGTTGGCCTAAAGCTACCATCACGCTGCCCAGTGGCGTGACGAGCGTGGGGCAGGCAAGGGGTGCCTTGACTCCCCCTCCTGGTGGCCAAAACGACGAGTTGAGACATCCCTTGACAACCACCACCATGAGATTTGTTTCGAACAACAGTGTCAAGGAACAACAACAACTTGAATTGACATTTACTTTGTGAAAGTGCTTTCTTTTCCGCTCCACCCTTTTCTTTAATTTAATGAGGGCGGTGACGTAATATTGCAAAGAGGTAACTACTCTGGAGCTGTAGCGGCTGCATTTTTGCCAACACGGGCACCTCTGCAACATTAAATGTTCGCGAACGGTCAGCGTAATGACGACGTGATGAGGGCAGAGGAGGGCCGCGATATGTAATAGCTCCTAGGTGCGACCGTGCCAGACAAATCAAATATTGGGAGGGGGGGGCCCACCTGACCGATTTCCGCACCACCACTGAGCTGATAATGGAGTTATCACACCACTGACGCTGCCTAACCCACACTACGCACAAACGGATCAAAAGCCACATGGCTGAACTCTGTTGGCAGGTGTGTGGGGGCTTTACTCGATGGGGCGAGTTCATACGGATTCCGCTCGATGCGCGGCGAGGTTGTCAGATTCAACCCGTTGATGTCGTCGGTGACAGGAGATCGGTTCGCTTAAATGCGGGGGTTCCGTATCTCGTGAGCGAAGTAAATCCGCGTGACAATTGGCGTCGCGAGCGCCGTTGCGTTATCCAGTCAACGCGGACGCGCGCAACAGGGCTTCTGCGAATGTTTTTTTGTTACGATTCGATGTAAAACATTTGAACGCGTAGTAGGTTTTCGCGACCAATGTTATCCACGAGCGTTTTTTTTTCTTTCAGTTAGATCGCGTAAATATAAATGTGTCGTTAAACCCGCCGCCACACGCCACAAACAATCAGTAAGGTTTCTCACGTGAACAAAATGTGCCAATTAATTACTAGTTCGAAACACACTGGTGTGTTGGAGAGTAAAACCACAGCATTTACAATTCGACTACGACGATTTTGCCGGTAATTATTCGAGGACTTTGGGCACCAATAACGATTCGTCTTCTTGGTTCTTTCGGTAAAGTCACGTAGAAGGGAAATAATAAAATAATAAAAATAAAACATAATAAAATAATTCTCACGACGTTTCGGCCACAACACAGAGGACGGCTGCTTGCATTGTAGCCGAAACGTCGTGATAATTATTTTATTCTGTTTTATTTTTATTATTTTATTATTTCCCTTCTACGTGACTTTACCGAAAGAACCCAAAAGATGAATCCCTGCAGTCACGAAAGCTTTAAATCGAAAAATAACGATTCGCTTCACTGACATTTTTGTATTCAACTGCATCTCACTCAACATAAAACCGGCAGCAAGAATTGCAATTGCACAAAATTAGGAGCGACGTTTAAAATCTAAACTCATTATAATTCACACTGAAGCCAGATCGCACGTATAAACAGTCAATACATCTGCAGCATTTACCGGGGTGGCCTGCTCCGGTTGAGCCACAAACCTATACAACAAGTGGCGGGAGGGGGGGGGGATTTTGGAACATGAAATGCTGTGAGGTTGCCTGCCGGCCGAGTTCGCCTTGTAAAAAATAGCTTCTTAGCTCAATGGGCTTCACTCGGGAAGTAAACTCATTCTTGATTCTGAAAGCAGCGTACGGTTAGCGGAGATGCTCCTCAAAGAGAAGAAAGTGGACTCCTTACCCGACTCAGTTTTAACTATTTAAACATTTTACCAGGTAAGGCTCACTGGGCTATAAAGCTGTTTTTCAGTAGCGATCTGGCTATCACAAATGATAGCTCAAGGAAGTGGCTTAACACGTGGGAAGTTATTTATCAATTTAATATCTTGTTTATTCACGATTGCTGCCGTGTCTGTCTGGTGGCCGAGTCACCCTATGAACCCCCCCCCCCCCCCCCCCCAAAAAAGATGCACAGCTCAATGAGAAATCTACTCTGATAATAAACTTCGGGTTCTGATTCCTTCGGCCAAACACAGTTGCGTCCAGCCAGGCTGATTCTGAGGATGCGCGACCGGGGCCAATTGCTCGGTTCACGATCGGACCGAGCCCCGCTTTTTTCTGTGGTCGTGGGAACGCGGCGCGAAGTTGCCGCTTTCGGATGTTTCTCAACCGTAAAAAAAAGTGTGCGAAAGGCGCTTTAAAAATAAAAATATGTTTTACAATGCAGGTACAAGCAGCGTGACCTTGCGTTGTTACACACAAAAAAACAAGCACACATGACGCGGTTATGTGACGCTAAGGCAAGAGGAAAGTATTACTCTCATGAGGGCAAAAACTTTAATTTATAGTTTCCGTTAAGGCGGCCAGCACAATAAAAAATATATATTACAAACGCGCGTAGCCACCTCCACTCTCGGTCCTCCCCGTCATATAAATTACATTCACGGCTACATTTAAAATCGCAAGCGACATTTACAACGGCCCGAGGCGATCTTAATTATTAATAGCAAACTTTAAACGAGATGGATATCCTTTAATTCCAAACTACTAAAGAAGTAATTCAAACGGCAAAGACAACACCGACGGTGCGTTGGTGCAAACAATTGTTGACGAGCCCAACTGAGCCACCTAAAATATAAAACAAAGATAAAGATCTCCCGCGTAAGCTTAAGGGATCGTTGTGGCAAGTGCTATTAGCGAGTAGCACCTATGGAGGCCGGCACGGCGCATGAAGTGATGGGTGGTAACGGTGATGGAAGGGGCCCAGGTTCTAGGCTTTTCATAAGTAGGTAAAGCTGAATTCCTTACACCAGGACTCATGCCAACCGCATCCGTCCACTGCAAGGCAGTGCATGCATGCTGAATTCCCATCACGTGTTTAGCCTCCAGACCTAGAGATGTAAAATTTGTCTTGGGTTAGAAGAGACATCGGTGGGCGTAAGTATAGGGCTGCCACGGTGGTGAGAAGTTAACCACCTCGCCTGATTCGATCACGACCCTGACGCCTGCAGTATATTTGGAGTTTGCCTGTCTCTCTACTCGTGGTCGCGTTGATTTTTCTCCGGGTCCTCCGGCTTTTCCCTCCACATTTAGAATCCATATGCGTTCAGTGTATTTGGATGATTTAATTTTCCATGTGACGATAAGCCAATTCGTTGAGCCATCATCTGTGATAGCCATCTCTCGCGGTTCTGCGACGTAACAATCCACCGAGCGCCTACACACAGACAGATTTCATGGCTCCATCTCCCCGGTGAACGTCCTAAATATCATTTTCGTAACATTGGTTTATTATTTGTGTCTAATTTAGTATGAAATGAAAACGATCGAATGATCACACACAATTTGATGTATCCATCATGACAATTATTCATAAACTAATCATTGAAGTCTTTACCATAAATATAGTAAACAAGGAAACTAAAACCAATTCTCGCGATATTGGGCGTGGGGTTTTTTGCACCATACTTCACCACACTGGCTAGTGTGGGTCGGTGAGGCAGGAGGTTACAGAAGCACCGAATCTGATCTCACTCGCCACTGATGTTGGCCACAACCGGTTGCCGACTTTATAGAACAGCGCACTAACCACCACTATACCACCACTATACCACCACTATACCACCACTATACCACCACTATACCACCTCTATACCACCACTATACCACCACTATCAGACACATCACCAGTCAAAATTAGTTTCCTGCTCAAATGAGCATCCGAGGCAGAGCCCATCTCTCGTTTACCACCCTGAGCCAGTCAAGGAAATTCTACGTTCCCATGGCGATGGTAGGTCCATCCATCGTGACAACCCCTCCTGACTGCCCCACATCGTGAGGAGGGAGGGGGGGGAGATGCGGGGGCTGAGTGAACCCCCCAAACCAGGAAGATAACTTATTTTGTGTTATCTTCTTGGTTCTTTCGGTAAAATAAAACATAATAAAATACAATTCTCACGACGTTTCGGCCACAACGCAAGCAGCCGTATTATTTTTATTATTTTATTATTTCCCTTCTACGTGACTTTACCGAAAGAACCAAGAAGATGAATCCCTGCAGTCACGAAAGCTTTAAATCGAGACGACGATGATGATGATGATGACAACCTCTGTTGCTAAATTTCTCTTGATATGCAAATTCCTTTGTCAAGGCGCTCTTCCCCCTCCAACCCAGCTTAAATATACGCTGCCAAGCGTGGTGGTGTTCATTCAGACACTGTCTTTCCGACAAACCTGTTCTTCACCTGGGGACGGCTGCTTGCGTTGTGGCCGAAACGTCGTGAGAATTATTTTATTATGTTTTATTTTTATTATTTTATTATTTCCCTTCTACGTGACTTTACCGAAAGAACCAGGAAGATGAATCCCTGCAGTCACGAAAACTTTAAATCGAAATTTATTTTGTGTTAGTTTGTTGTTCGTCCCCTGCACGGGTTGGCTCCGTACGGAGCGAAAGAAGTTCAACATACACGCATACAACCGGCAACCTCGCGCCTCTACAGCCGAGCCACAGGGGCCGGTTAAACCTTGAGCATAAACCCAATCCCTAACCAAGCCATGATAATTTGTGAGAATTTTATTTAATTGTATATATTTTTATTTATTTATTTTATATGTTTTGAATTTTATTTCATATTTAATTTTTATTATTTTATTACTTCCCTTCTACGTGACTTTACCGAAAGAACCAAGAATATGAATCCCTGCAGCCACGAAAACTTTATATCGAAATATAGCCATGGGCCCCCTTGCATTATCCCCCCCCCCCCCACCGCCATGCACCGACACCGACTCCACTGGACTTTCTTTTTTGCAGACAGCGAATCAATGTGCACGGTGAAGAATGGGGAAGGAGGGGGGTGGTAGCAGTGGCGTGCGCTGCGTGTTAAGAATCAGGAGAGGGAGGGGGGTGGGTGGGTGCTATACGGAGCATCGATCTGTATTACGGTTTCACATCGCATCGCTCTGTTTCTCCCCTCTCTTTATCACAGCTGCACGCGCGAGATTTCCAGCCACCAACCAACATAAGCAGCATAATGTCACAGCAAAGCGAAAGGCACAGATCACCCGCCGTAGTCCTAACATCATTTTAGGGCAAGTGCCGATCGCGAGAAGCGCCTATGATTGGCCGGAACGGCACACGAGGGGGTGCGTGGCCAGAACCACGCTCGGCCGCCTTTGTCTCCCTCGTGGCGATGTTCACGCGTTGTACCAGGCACTCATTTGAGGCCGGGTCAACCTGGAGGAGGCTCAGGACCGGTTCAAATAATCGTCACCGTTGTGGGTGGCCGTGAGCGGGAATCGAACTCGGGACGTCGGGTTCGTAGCACAGCGCGCTAACCGCTACACTACCGCTCCACACGCACACATATACATGCACACAAAGACAAAGATAAAGATCCCCCATATAGCCTTAACAGACTGTAGGGGCAAGTGCTGTTAGCGAGCACCTATGAAGGCCGCAACGGCACACGAGGGCGTGGTTGACCAGCATCACGCCCGACCGCCTTTGTCTCCCTAGTGGTGATGTTTACACACCGTACCAGGTACTCATTTGAGGCTGAGTCGACCTTGGGGAGGCCCAGGACCGGTTCAGATAATCGCCACTGGTGTTGGCCGTGAGCGGGAATCGAACTCGGGTCGCCGAGTTCATAGCGCAGCGCGCTAACCGCTACACATATACATATACACACGCACACACGTGTATACGTGGAATATGTGTGCACACACACACACGTATATATGGATTTGGGGTAGTGGCTGTGCAGTTATTGGCGCACTTCGCTATGAAACTTGAGATTCGAATTCGATTCCCGCCCACGGCTATCATCAATGGCGAGCGGTTAATATATCCCGTTACCACCTCCTCCTACGGTACACTTCACCAACCAGCACTGACCAGTGTGGTGAAGTTTATAGGGTCAAAATATCACCATAACGAACAAAGTGTCAGGAGGCCTTCATCCAGCAGTGGACTGACTATTAGCATTGCCGCTTACCTCTATAACGGAAGGACAGGCACTTTCTGCATCAAAGTCATGCTCGTATAATTAATTATTCTTAATTTACAAGATAAGGCCCATTGAGCTATGTAGTTCTGTTCTCAGAAGCGACCTGGCCACATGTGATAGCTCAACGAGGTGGCTTATCACGTGGACATTTATAGCAGCCAAATACTCGAAACGCACGTTTCTAAACGTGGAGGGAATAACCTGAGGACCCGGAGAAAAATCCACACGACCACGGAGAGAACTTGCAAACTCCAAATATACAGCAGCAGGCATCAGGGTAGGGATCGAACCCGCGACCTCCTGTATACCTGGCGAGGTAGTTGACATCTCGGCACCGTGGCACCCCTAACTTTGGAAAGGGGGACGATGGGAGGGGAATCCAAAGTGGAATGGTGGGAGGAACGAAGCAGAAGGAGGGGTTGTTTTAGAGGTGGATGAGACGAAATGATCCGTCTGGGGAAACCGAGGCCTCAACACGGGTGGAGGAATCAGGGAAGCAACGTTCTGGAGAGGAAAAAGTAACCACGGTCGTGGTAGTCGTGGTAGTAGCGGTAGTAGTGGCAGTCGTGGTAGCGGTAGTAGTGGTAGTCGTGGTAGCGGTAGTAGTGGTAGTAGTGGTAGTAGTGGTAGCGAGAGTAGTGGTAGTAGTGGTAGTAGTGGTAGTGATAGTAGTGGTAGTGATAGTAGTGGTAGTAGTGGTAGTGATAGTAGTGGTAGTGGTAGTAGTGGTAGTAGTGGTAGTAGTGGTAGTAGGTAGCGGTAGTGGTGGTAGTAGTGGTAGTAGTGGTTGTCGTGGTAGTGGTAGTAGTGGTAGTCGTGGTAGTAGTGGTAGTAGTGGTAGTAGTGGTAGTCGTGGTAGCGGTAGTGGTGGTAGTAGTGGTAGTAGTGGTAGTCGTGGTAGTAGTGGTAGTAGTGGTAGTAGTGGTAGTCGTGGTAGCGGTAGTAGTGGTAGTAGTGGTAGTAGTGGTAGTCGTGGTAGTAGTGGTAGTAGTGGTAGTAGTGGTAGTCGTGGTAGCGGTAGTAGTGGTAGTAGTGGTAGTAGTGGTAGTAGTGGTAGTCGTGGTAGCGGTAGTGGTGGTAGTAGTGGTAGTAGTGGTAGTCGTGGTAGTAGTGGTAGTAGTGGTAGTAGTGGTAGTCGTGGTAGCGGTAGTAGTGGTAGTAGTGGTAGTAGTGGTAGTAGTGGTAGCGGTAGTAGTGGTAGTGGTAGTAGTGGTAGCGGTAGTAGTGGTAGTGGTAGTCGTGGTAGTGGTAGTAGTGGTAGTGGTAGTCGTGGTAGTGGTAGTCGTGGTAGTGGTAGTAGTGGTAGTGGTAGTAGTGGTAGTGGTAGTCGTGGTAGTGGTAGTAGTGGTAGTGGTAGTCGTGGTAGTGGTAGTAGTGGTAGTGGTAGTCGTGGTAGTGGTAGTAGTGGTAGTGGTAGTCGTGGTAGTGGTAGTAGTGGTAGTGGTAGTCGTGGTAGTGGTAGTAGTGGTAGTGGTAGTAGTGGTAGTGGTAGTAGTGGTAGTGGTAGTAGTGGTAGCGGTAGTAGTGGTAGTGGTAGTCGTGGTAGTGGTAGTAGTGGTAGCGGTAGTAGTGGTAGCGGTAGTAGTGGTAGCGGTAGTAGTGGTAGCGGTAGTAGTGGTAGCGGTAGTAGTGGTAGCGGTAGTAGTGGTAGCGGTAGTAGTGGTAGCGGTAGTAGTGGTAGCGGTAGTAGTGGTAGCGGTAGTAGTGGTAGCGGTAGTCGTGGTAGTGGTAGTAGTGGTAGTGGTAGTAGTGGTAGTGGTAGTCGTGGTAGTGGTAGTAGTGGTAGTGGTAGTCGTGGTAGTGGTAGTAGTGGTAGTGGTAGTCGTGGTAGTGGTAGTAGTGGTAGTGGTAGTCGTGGTAGTGGTAGTAGTGGTAGTGGTAGTCGTGGATAGTGGTAGTAGTGGTAGTGGTAGTAGTGGTAGTGGTAGTAGTGGTAGTGGTAGTAGTGGTAGCGGTAGTAGTGGTAGTGGTAGTCGTGGTAGCTGGTAGTAGTGGTAGCGGTAGTAGTGGTAGCGGTAGTAGTGGTAGCGGTAGTAGTGGTAGCGGTAGTAGTGGTAGCGGTAGTAGTGGTAGCGGTAGTAGTGGTAGCGGTAGTAGTGGTAGTGGTAGTCATGGTAGTGGTAGTAGTGGTAGTGGTAGTAGTGGTAGCGGTAGTAGTGGTAGCGGTAGTAGTGGTAGCGATAGTAGTGGTAGTGGTAGTAGTGGTAGCGGTAGTAGTGGTAGCGGTAGTAGTGGTAGCGGTAGTAGTGGTAGCGATAGTAGTGGTAGCGGTAGTAGTGGTAGCGGTAGTAGTAGTAGCGGTAGTAGTGGTAGTCGTGGTAGCGGTAGTAGTGGTAGTAGTGGTAGTGGTAGCGGTAGTAGTGGTAGTAGTGGTAGTGGTAGCGGTAGTAGTGGTAGTAGTGGTAGTGGTAGCGGTAGTAGTGGTAGTAGTGGTAGTGGTAGTCGTGGTAGCGATAGTAGTGGTAGTAGTGGTAGTCGTGGTAGCGGTAGTAGTGGTAGTCGTGGTAGCGGTAGTAGCGGTAGTAGTGGTAGTCGTGGTAGCGGTAGTAGTGGTAGTCGTGGTAGCGGTAGTAGTGGTAGTCGGGGTAGCGGTAGTAGTGGTAGTCGTGGTAGTAGTGGTAGTAGTGGTAGCGAGAGTAGTGGTAGTGGTAGTCGTGGTAGCGGTAGTAGTGGTAGTAGTGGTAGCGGTAGTAGTGGTAGTAGTGGTAGTAGTGGTAGTGGTAGCGGTAGTAGTGGTAGTAGTGGTAGTGGTAGCGGTAGTAGTGGTAGTAGTGGTAGTGGTAGCGGTAGTAGTGGTAGTAGTGGTAGTGGTAGCGGTAGTAGTGGTAGTAGTGGTAGTGGTAGTCGTGGTAGCGATAGTAGTGGTAGTAGTGGTAGTCGTGGTAGCGGTAGTAGTGGTAGTCGTGGTAGCGGTAGTAGCGGTAGTAGTGGTAGTCGTGGTAGCGGTAGTAGTGGTAGTCGTGGTAGCGGTAGTAGTGGTAGTCGTGGTAGCGGTAGTAGTGGTAGTCGTGGTAGTAGTGGTAGTAGTGGTAGCGAGAGTAGTGGTAGTGGTAGTCGTGGTAGCGGTAGTAGTGGTAGTAGTGGTAGCGGTAGTAGTGGTAGTAGTGGTAGTCGTGGTAGCGGTAGTAGTGGTAGTGATAGTAGTGGTAGTCGTGGTAGCGGTAGTAGTGGTAGTAGTGGTAGCGATAGTAGTGGTAGTAGTGGTAGTCGTGGTAGCGGTAGTAGTGGTAGTAGTGGTAGTGGTAGTCGTGGTAGCGATAGTAGTGGTAGTAGTGGTAGTCGTGGTAGCGGTAGTAGTGGTAGTCGTGGTAGCGGTAGTAGTGGTAGTAGTGGTAGTGGTAGTCGTGGTAGCGATAGTAGTGGTAGTAGTGGTAGTCGTGGTAGCGGTAGTAGTGGTAGTAGTGGTAGTGGTAGTCGTGGTAGCGATAGTAGTGGTAGTAGTGGTAGTCGTGGTAGCGGTAGTAGTGGTAGTCGTGGTAGCGGTAGTAGTGGTAGTAGTGGTAGTAGTGGTAGTAGTGGTAGCGAGAGTAGTGGTAGTGGTAGTCGTGGTAGCGGTAGTAGTGGTAGTAGTGGTAGCGGTAGTAGTGGTAGTAGTGGTAGTCGTGGTAGCGGTAGTAGTGGTAGTGATAGTAGTGGTAGTCGTGGTAGCGGTAGTAGTGGTAGTAGTGGTAGCGATAGTAGTGGTAGTAGTGGTAGTCGTGGTAGCGGTAGTAGTGGTAGTAGTGGTAGTGGTAGTCGTGGTAGCGATAGTAGTGGTAGTAGTGGTAGTCGTGGTAGCGGTAGTAGTGGTAGTCGTGGTAGCGGTAGTAGTGGTAGTAGTGGTAGTGGTAGTCGTGGTAGCGATAGTAGTGGTAGTAGTGGTAGTCGTGGTAGCGGTAGTAGTGGTAGTAGTGGTAGTGGTAGTCGTGGTAGCGATAGTAGTGGTAGTAGTGGTAGTCGTGGTAGCGGTAGTAGTGGTAGTCGTGGTAGCGGTAGTAGTGGTAGTAGTGGTAGTGGTAGTCGTGGTAGTGGTAGCGATAGTAGTGATAGCGATAGTAGTGGTAGTAGTGGTAGTGGTAGCGAGAGTAGTGGTAGTGGTAGTCATGGTAGCGATAGTAGTGGTAGCGATAGTAGTGGTAGCGATAGTAGTGGTAGCGATAGTAGTGGTAGTAGTGGTAGTGGTAGCGAGAGTAGTGGTAGTGGTAGTCGTGGTAGCGATAGTCGTGGTAGCGATAGTAGTGGTAGTAGTGGTAGTGGTAGCGAGAGTAGTGGTAGTGGTAGTCGTGGTAGCGATAGTAGTGGTAGCGATAGTAGTGGTAGCGATAGTAGTGGTAGTAGTGGTAGTGGTAGCGAGAGTAGTGGTTGTGGTAGTCGTGGTAGCGATAGTAGTGGTAGTAGTGGTAGCGATAGTAGTGGTAGTAGTGGTAGCGAGAGTAGTGGTAGTGGTAGTCGTGGTAGCGATAGTAGTGGTAGTAGTGGTAGCGATAGTAGTGGTAGCGATAGTAGTGGTAGTCGTGGTAGCGGTAGTAGTGGTAGTAGTGGTAGTGGTAGTCGTGGTAGTGGTAGCGATAGTAGTGATAGCGATAGTAGTGGTAGTAGTGGTAGTGGTAGCGAGAGTAGTGGTAGTGGTAGTCATGGTAGCGATAGTAGTGGTAGCGATAGTAGTGGTAGCGATAGTAGTGGTAGCGATAGTAGTGGTAGTCGTGGTAGCGGTAGTAGTGGTAGTAGTGGTAGTGGTAGTCGTGGTAGTGGTAGCGATAGTAGTGATAGCGATAGTAGTGGTAGTAGTGGTAGTGGTAGCGAGAGTAGTGGTAGTGGTAGTCGTGGTAGCGATAGTAGTGGTAGTCGTGGTAGTGGTAGCGATAGTAGTGATAGCGATAGTAGTGGTAGTAGTGGTAGCGAGAGTAGTGGTAGTGGTAGTCATGGTAGCGATAGTAGTGGTAGCGATAGTAGTGGTAGCGATAGTAGTGGTAGCGATAGTAGTGGTAGTAGTGGTAGTGGTAGCGATAGTAGTGGTAGTAGTGGTAGTGGTAGCGATA
Source organism: Lethenteron reissneri (assembly GCF_015708825.2). Lineage (NCBI taxonomy): Eukaryota > Metazoa > Chordata > Hyperoartia > Petromyzontiformes > Petromyzontidae > Lethenteron > Lethenteron reissneri. The sequence continues at coordinate 2,821,764 of NC_083807.1, read as the reverse complement.
GTCGTGGTAGCGATAGTAGTGGTAGTAGTGGTAGTGGTAGCGAGAGTAGTGGTAGTGGTAGTCATGGTAGCGATAGTAGTGGTAGCGATAGTAGTGGTAGCGATAGTAGTGGTAGTAGTGGTAGTGGTAGCGAGAGTAGTGGTAGTGGTAGTCATGGTAGCGATAGTAGTGGTAGCGATAGTAGTGGTAGCGATAGTAGTGGTAGTAGTGGTAGTGGTAGCGAGAGTAGTGGTAGTGGTAGTCATGGTAGCGATAGTAGTGGTAGCGATAGTAGTGGTAGCGATAGTAGTGGTAGCGATAGTAGTGGTAGTAGTGGTAGTGGTAGCGAGAGTAGTGGTAGTGGTAGTCATGGTAGCGATAGTAGTGGTAGCGATAGTAGTGGTAGCGATAGTAGTGGTAGTAGTGGTAGTGGTAGCGAGAGTAGTGGTAGTGGTAGTCATGGTAGCGATAGTAGTGGTAGCGATAGTAGTGGTAGCGATAGTAGTGGTAGCGATAGTAGTGGTAGTAGTGGTAGTGGTAGCGAGAGTAGTGGTAGTGGTAGTCATGGTAGCGATAGTAGTGGTAGCGATAGTAGTGGTAGCGATAGTAGTGGTAGTAGTGGTAGTGGTAGCGAGAGTAGTGGTAGTGGTAGTCATGGTAGCGATAGTAGTGGTAGCGATAGTAGTGGTAGTAATGATTAGAAGAGTGATAGTAGTAGTGGTAGCGATAGTAGCAGTAGTGATAGTAGTAGTGATAGTAGTAGTGCTCGGTTTAATAAAATAACTGCCTCCAAGAACTCTCATCTCCAAGTCGGTCACTACACATTGAAAGGGTAGGGGGGGGGGCTAGGAGTGAGGGGGGGGGGGGCTAGGAGTGAGGGGGGGGGCTAGGAGTGAGGGGGGGCTAGGTAAGGAGGCTAGGTGCGGGGTGGGGAGTCAGTTAAGTGGGTGCGGGGAGGCGAGATGGGGTGGGGGGGCTTGGTGGGGGGGCTTGGTGGCGAGGCTTGGTGGGGGGGCTTGGTGGGGGGGCTTGGTGGGGGGGCTTGGGGGGTGGTGGGGAGTGAGCCAGCATCACCACCACCACCACTACGTGCAGAGTTAGCTGCTGGGCAGATGGCATCGCGTGGCAGCAGCCACTACCAGGCAACCTCCCCCTCTCCTCCCCCTCGTAGCCGCGGCTGCAGATCGAGGCTTTTAGCGGCTTAGCTAAGCAGATGTTACGGCCTGCGTTTCGCTTCCTGTTGCCCTGACTCCTCGGCACCCTCACCACCACCCTCACCACCCTCACCACCACCACGGCACGCGCAAGCCTCGCACGGCCCCATAGGTCGTGCTCCCTGACCCCTGACCCTAACCCCTCACCTGTCACCGTCGTCGAATACAAAGGAGCGGCCTCATGGGAGAAGGAATTCCTGGCTTCCTCACCCCGGCTGCCCCCCCCCCCACTAACCCACTCCTCCCTCCCCAACGCGGCTATCGTCGTCTGGAAGCTGCGAGCCCAAGGGGGTTGACGTAATCAGTGTTGAGCGAGCGTGGCGATTAGCGAGCGGCTAATACAGGGAGACCGCACACGCACACAGGGCATCACCCCTCCCCCCACACCCCCTCCCCCCCCACCCCCCGCAGTCCCCCTCACCTGTCCCTGGCTCCCAGCCATACCCGGCCAGGTGCTGCTGCTCTTCCAGCCACAGCAGCCACCGTGCGTGGAGAGAAGCCGGTCCCGTTCATTTTGGTCGATTTGTTCACTTTTCGTCTCGCTGTCGTAAACGTGCCGAGATGTTAGCTACCTCGCCTGGTATGCAGGAGGTCGTGGGTTCGATCCCGACCCTGACTTCTGTTGTATATTTGGAGTTTGCGTGTCTCTCTCTCTCTCTCTCTCCCCGTTCTCGCGTGGGGTTTTCTCCGGGTCCTTCGGGGTTTTCCCCTCCACACTCAGCAACACGCGTTTAGAGTATTCGGCTGCCATACATGTCCACTTGGTGATGAGCCACTTCGTTGAGCTATCGTTTGTGGCCAGGTCGCGTCTGAAACAGCGCTACATAGCTTAGTGTGCCTCTAACCTGGTCTAATAAAAACATTGCTAAGCTAAATTTTAAATCACTAAACTATACCGACTGTAAATTTCGATTTAAAGCTTTCGTGACTGCAGGGATTCATCTTCTTGGTTCTTTAATAATTCTCACGACGTTTCGGCCACAACGTTTGTGGCCGAGACGTCGTGAGAATTATTTTATTATTTTTATTATTGTATTACTTCCCTTGTACGTGACTTTACCGAAATAACCGAGAAGATATACCGACTGTAGATCAGGACTGCATCTGCCCACCTCCCTCCCCTCCTAAAGTCTCGCCCCTCCACCCACATCCCCCCACACCCCAGTCCCTCCTCCCCTCATCCCACCCTCGTGTGCATCTCCAGTGCCCTTGCCAATCCACCGCGGGCTGAAACCTTCATCCGTGCTGACGTCTCTGTCAGTCGCCGGGCTTGAGATTGACCATAATTCTAGATTTGAAGCTTTCGTGACTGCAAGGATTGATACTCTTAGGTTTTTTCGGTAAAGTCACGTAGGTAAAAAATTAAATGTATAAAAGTAATAATAGAAATAAAATAATAAAATAATAAGTTTTCTTTTATTTCTATTATTACTTTTATTAATTTTTATTTTATTTTTTACCTACGTGACTTTATCGAAAAAACCTAAGAGTATAGATTGACCATACTTCACCACGCCGGTGAGTGCATCTTGGTGTATGGCAAGTCCCAGGAAGGGCTCGGGCATCGCTCCGCCACCAATATCAGCGGCGGCCGCGGGGAAAATCGAACTCAGGTCAAGCGGGGTTACGAGCCTTGTTTTTTTTTTTCTGTGACCCGTGCACGAACCAACGCGCGCCACCGACTCCATCAGCAGCATCTTACGTTGGCGAGAAAATAAACAAAACAAACGCCACCAGACCCAAAACGCAATCCCAGCCACGTTTCTCTTGCAGATTAACGGGACATGAATTGATCGTGGATTTGCAGGAGAGCCCCCGTTCAGTGTGACTCACGCCTGCGCCGAAACTCCGTGACGCACGCGTGCGATGCATTCAGGAGCGCCAGGTGCTATCCCCCGAGAGTCTATGTACGCATGCATGCACGATGAACTTCTTTCGCACCGTACGTAGCCAACCGTGTTCATTGAGGGCCCCCCCCCCACGTGCACGCTCCCCACGCCAACGCACTATGATGATCTCCACACGGCCAGGGGGGGTTCGGCAAATCTGCGGCTTTTTAAGAACCACCGTCTCGTATTCTCCACATGAGTGCACTGCGGCTTTTGAAATATCGATTTTTTGTTTCTTTTTTTTTTTCCACGAATTCGATTATAAAAAAGAGCATCCTCTTGTTATGTTGCTTGCCGACCCCTGCGCATGACCCAACAATCCCCGACTCGAGCCGCATTACAATAATCAACACTTTGGACGTCCGCTCCTCCCCGTGTCGCATAGCCCACCCCCTTCCTCTCCATCTCTCTCTCCTGCTGTGTGAGCGGTCCGCTCCGCATTCTAATGCGGCACAGAGCGTCAGAGCCCCCCACCACCACCACCGCAGAGACCTCAGTGCGGTTTTACACGCAGTCGGCTTCGAGACCAATATTAGAAAATTTTGTTAAAAAATATTTTAATATAAATGCGTCGTTACGTACGCCGACCACCCGACACAGCCAATTCGTAAGCTTTTGAACGTGTCAACAAAATGTGTCAATTAGTGACTTCAAATCTAGAATTAGTAACTCGTTCAGCACGCAGAGATTTTGTGTGCAGGTGAGTAAACCCACAACAGTTATACATTCGAGTACAGTGACATCTCGCCGGTGATTACAACAACAACAGCCACCATCTTCATCGAGCACTCAGCGAGCATTGTGAAGACGTCTTCCTGTCGAGTTCTTAAATCGAGGAGTGAAGGTGATGTCGTCACCGTGAGCCTATCAGGAGCGAGGACGAGAGTCGGGGGGGGGTCAATGCGGGACCTATACATTACGATGGGTTGCTTTAATGTGAGAATGCGAGCCTATTGTCTGTCAAAAGACGGATGTATTGCAGTAAATCTGAAACTTGCAAGCGAAAATCAGACCGCGACGTGATATATTCATTGCGTCAATTCGTGTGCAGTTTGTAAAGGCCGCGGTGACACAGACTTATTTCATTTAAAGGTTATAATCCCTTGTTCATCATGACGTCCTTTTTACTTTGATGTCTCAACAGCGTGACGGAGATCGCGTGACGTGAGGGTTCTGCCTTTGTAGTGAGGGTTGTCAGTTGACGTCGAGGAGGGGGGAGGAGGCGCCTCGCCCCCCCACCGACCCATGTGGAGTGACGTCACCCGCTAATTAATATTAATGATGGGGGGGGGGTGTCCATTTGGAGGACGTCACCTGCTCATGATTATTAATGTGGGGGGCTGTTCGATGTGTAGTGACGTCACCTGCTCATGATTATAAATGAGAGGGGGGGTGCTGCATGTGGAGTGACGTCACCCGCTCACGATTATTAATGAGGGGGGCTGGCCGACGTGGAGTGACGTCACGCGCGGGACACACAGACATTCTTGGCTCATGTATCTGAGACGATGCTGTAGCTACTGTTACGTGCTCAGGGCGCCCGCACACGTGGCACTGCCACGGCCCTGAGAGATGATGATGATGATGGTGGTTTTTGGGAAGCCTTCATCCAGCAGTGGATTTGTTCATGGCAGAGGTTGCTGATGATGATGGCTCATGGGAGAGGCGTAACGATCGTCCAAAGCGATTACGAGAATTCACTGCTGGTTAAATTAAACACGTGGTTTGGTGATGCTGCTGCTGCTTCTGGGTTGGCAGTGCGGCACGTGTTAAATAAAGATAAACACTCTCATCAACATCTTTGCATTAAAATATATATAATGTGACGTTTCGGACAATGGCTCTTCTTCATATGTTTTAATAAATAAAAATAATATTTACAGCAGAATTTTCTCAATCCACTGCTGGCTGAACGTCTACCCGCACTGTGCTATTTATGAGTATTGTTTGACCATACTTCACCACGCTGGTCAGTGTGGGGAGGCGAAGAGGGTGATGGAGGACATGGGGTGAGCGGTGATCCAGGCCTAGCCCAGATATCATCACGACCCACGTAACCCCCGTTGCCGGGAATGGAAATCATGTTGCCAGGATCATAGCGCACGGTGCTAACAACCACTGTGCCACTGCTCCACTGCGAACTACGCGAGTTACACCCCCCGCCCCCCCAACTTTCTTGAATAGAACGAAATAAAAATTAAGAAACAAAAAAAATCAAGGGACCGTGTTGTCAGCGATATACAGCCACTGTCAAAGAAGACATATCTGCCCCGCGGCATTCATTCATCGCGACCCTCACTCATCGCGACCCTCACTCATCGCGACCCTCACGCACCGCGACCCTCACGCACCGCGACCCTCACTCACCGCGACCCTCACTCATTGCGGCCCTCACGCACCGCGACCCTCACGCACCGCGGGCGGGACACGTCGCGTTGACACGCGGCCGCGTTCGAGTTGAGCCAACTCCCTGCAGCATTCTCTTACCCTCGCCTCTGCCTTCCGGGGGCAATTGCCCTAATCAAGGTGAAATGCGTTTGTTTACCTACCTTCTCTCCCCCCCCCCCCCCCCCCATTGACTTCGCCACTGTTAACGCTGGTTCCCTGCCTCTGTTCGAGACGGGGCTTCAGACCGTTTTCTTGTCCTCTGCCTCCGATTGACTGCTTCTCTCCCTCCCTCCCTGATTCTTGCGACAATAACCGCGCCTGTGGTTCCTGCCATCTAAATCACTCTGTTTCGGTTACCGCTGTTTTTTTTTACGCTGTGTAACGCGCCTTGAGCTCAGGCGCTCCGCTCTCTAGATATAAAACTAAGATATAAAAGGAAGATAAGACAGCGCCCTATCAATCCACATTGCTTTGCTCACAGGCCAAGAGGTCTCAGCGGAAGAGCGAGTGGCTCGCGATCAGAAGGTTGCCAGTACATATACACCAGTTGCATGGGGTTAACTCAACCCATCATCTCTCAGGGTTCGATAAAATAGGCACCACTTCGTGTGGAAGTCAACAGCCCTTGTCCTACGGATCGACTCGTCATTCGCCTGATAATAGAGGCATTTCCACCACGGGCTCATGGCCGTGCGCAGGAGATTAGCACCGGCTCAACGCTCGTTTGAGCAGGAATTCACTTTGATTGTTAACGCCTTCACTTTCCCTGCCAATCGTATTCGTGTTGCGAGTCTCACTTTGCCGAGCTGTGGAGTCTTCACACAAAGTGTGGAATCGTTGTGGAAAATATAGCGAGATGAATTGGCAGGCTGTCCGCTTCTTCGCGTATCTATCCCTCCACATGAAAAACACGTGAGTTTGCGCGCGTTGCTGCAGAGCTGCGATAAATGATGCGCACCACAGAAAGGCCGTGCGGCTGATGCGACGTGTTAAAAAATAGTTTTACTTATGTTGGAGGGGCCAGGGTGCAGGCGGAGGAGGAGGTGGGGGGGGGGGGGGGGGTCGGGACATTTATGGCAAAGGAGAGGTACAGTCGGCCGAGTAACGTTGTGGCCTTAACGAGCGATCCGCGTTGCTCACGAGAAGGACCGACGACACGCCAAGGTCACCGGGGGTCACGCCGGGGTCGCTACCGCGCTCCCATTACGAATCAGCGCACGCTCCGCGCTGGCGGTGGCGGTGGCGGCGCATCGCACCGCACAATTCGCCGCGAGACGGTGACGGTAAAGGCACGCGTGACTGTGCATCTCTTCATCGTATCGGCCCTCTGGGGTCGATGCATATTAGTGCCGCTTTGCGGGGGGAAATCAGCGGTGGTTGTCGTGCAGAGAGACTCACCCCCTCTCCCTCCCCGCCCCCGCTCCCACCTCCGATCACCCGCCGCCCACCATAGGAATGTGGAATTTCCACCACCGGCTCAGGGCTGTAAACGGATAAATGAGCACCGCCTCAATGCTCATTTGGGCCTCCAATCTATTTAATTTTATTTGACTAACAGGTAAATATTATGGCCATCCAGGCCAATATCATCAAGAAGCAAGAGCACTCTATCCCCGTTTAGTCATTTTTGGTAATATTGTCCTGGAAGGCCATTAGGCTCATGGATTAGTTCATATTTACATGTGGACACAGATAATTTAGTTCTGGTTTAAATTTATTTTACCTGCGGCTCAGCGGCAGAGCGAGCGGCGTTGCGATTGGAAGGTTGCGAGTTCAATATCCTGATCATTCGGTCGACTCAGCCCATTAATTATCCTTCTGGGGGTCGATAAAATTGTACCACTTTGTGTGGAAAGTCAACCGTGGTTGCCGTACAGACTAGGTCAGTGATTTTCATTGCAAGGCCTTTTAGTGCGAACCCTCAACAATGCACAACATGCGAAAACACCTCCCATCATCATCATCATCGGGCTGCTGTCAAATCGCAACGGCTTCAAATGGTGTGGTGGCCCTCACACTGATGATGTCTTATCGGCGAAAGTCCCCACCCCCCACACCTACCTCTGAAATAACTAGACTAACCCCAAACCGCCATATGAACATGGACTTTCCAATGAGTGGCTCAGAGCCTCTAAACAGGAGACGACCTTTGCCCTGCGAGCCCCGCGTGCATCTCACGGCGAGGCCGCTTGAACGCAGAGCGAGCGACGCTGCGCCACGCGGTGCCCGCTGTGAAAAAAAGAAAACAGCGCCACGCGGCATTGATGCCAAATTACGAGATGAGAGCACTTTGTCGTCGTCGCAGTCAATGATCAGAGAGCGCCGTGGCCAGCACGCAGATCGACACGATTTTTTTCTGTGTGGAAGAGAGCCAGACAGCCAGTCAGCTCCCCCCCCCCCTACCTATTTTTTACAGTTTAATATTTAGTGCCCTATAAAACGGATCCATTCTTACATCAATCTGACCCCTGCCGAAACACACGCGGCTCGTTTCGTCTCTTGCGTGCGCGTCACGTTTCGCTAATCTAGTCCCCAATCCTTTGCTCCTCCGGGTAACAATCGTTCGCGGCGAGCAGCTCTATTGACCTGCCATTGAGGTTGCTCGTGAGTGAAGATGCTTCCTCTGCCCTCTGAACGTCAGGAGGGCCTGGGACGGCGGAAGCCAGACGCAAACTGCCCACTCGGCATCGTCGGGGTTATTACACTGGTCAACAAAAAATAAAACATTTTTTTCTGGCCTGGACTTTTGCAGCTGTTTTAGACTAATTTCAGGGTGCTGATTCCAAAATGATCTCAGATTTGCTCTATTACATCATTTTATGCTATCGGCATACCCCATTTTCATTTATTTTACCCGAAATGAACTCTGTCACTTATGATTGCAAGTTGTTGCGAGTCAGTGACTACTTTAGTGTTAAAATATAGTGCTGTATTTTTAGGATAGTGTGTTTATAATATAATTTTATGTAGATATCCACATTTATTTAATATTTTTCTTCTGCAGTTTTTATTAAAAATGCAATATTTGAATATCTCAAAAACCTGATGTGATAGACAAAAACTGATGCCAGATTTGGATTCAGCACCTCAAAATTACCTTAAAACCTTTCGGAATACCTTATGCCAGAAAAAGTGTGTTGACCAGTGTAATCCATCACGTTCCCCGGCCGCCACGGTTCGACTGGCCACGCAGAGGTTCCGAGTCCCGGCGAGAGCAGCCGCAGTTTCGAGGCGTCCTCGGCGCTGGCGGTAATGAAGATTAAAAAAAAAGATTTTATTACACATTGTTGGACCATCTTATCTGACAGGCACTATTTTACTTTACCGAGTGTTAACATCCCTAACGTTTAACAGTACTCTCTTTATTGTCAGCCAACATTGGTATAAACATGGACATTTTCTTTCCTTTCCTATTATGTACATCCACAGTGACCTGCGCACAAACACGTGCTCGACCACGAGTACCCCGTCCCTCTGTTAGCCCCCCCTCCCGATACTTTCCATTCATTGGCTACCACATTCTGATAAGCCCCTCCCCCCCTCCTCCCTTAACTGGTACTTAAGAGCTTACACCTTGAATCCCTCCCTCACTTGATGCAGCTAATCTGGCTGTGACGGTCCCACCTGATGACGGAGACTTGTGTTGCCTCCGAAACGTCGTGATTTTTATTGTTTTATTTTAATTTTATTTTTCACCTACGTGACTTTACCGAAAGAACTAAGAGTATGAATCCTTGCAGTCACGAAAGCTTCAGATCTAGAGGTAATGAGCTTCTGCAAGTGCCGTCTCGAGGCGTGGGATGTCCCAGCGTGGCTGACAGGGAGAAGCTCGCAACGCCAGGCAATGAATCGTGCTGCTACCCAGCATTGTCACCACCACCACCTCTGACCCTCTTATCTTATCTTAAACGAGATGCCACGAGGTAACTGTCAACGCAAGTGGACTTGCAACCCTAGAGGTTTAGATTCGATCTCCAGGCGCGGCAGGCGAAACAACGGTGATAGTTTCCTAACGCCCCCCCCCCCGTCTCACCCCCACCCCACCCCAACCCCCCGTCCCCGCTTCTGTCCATCCAGCAGTGGGAATGGGTTCAACGCAGTTGCCAATCGATGGGCAGTTCGCGTGTGGCGGGGTAAAGCGTGAGTACGTGGATACCACCACCTCCATCACCGCGTCGAGGTCACTGGAGAAGCGTCGACCAAATGGATAGTTCGCTCGACTGGCAGGCGAACCCATCCGCCAGCAGTGACGTGAGCTGAGCGATCGCAGGGCTGCGCCTTCGTGCGTGTCAAAATATATTTATATTATTTTTTTGTTCGCTTTATCTGAGACCTCGACCTTATCGCGAGAGCAGCCGCTGACAAGTGAAAATAAATAAGTGGAATAGATTCAGGGACGCGCGAAAATTTATAAATCGAAAACTCACTTCTTTAGAACTGATTTTGTGTGTGTGTGTTTAGTTTGATGTACCCCCCCCCCTCCCCCCCGCGTACACCTCCGATTAGCACGGTTGGCTACGTACAGTGCCGAAAGTAGTTCAGCCTCCACACGTGCCAATAACGACGGGACAATGTTGTGGGCCGAGAGAGACGTCACTTCGCTTGCAGCGATAAGACGCCCGGGGAAGCTTGCTCAACAAATCCCCTGCTCGGGCAAACAGTGACCCCCTCCCCAACCCCCATCCACTTCCCTCTCCCCTCCACGTAGAATGATCTCTGTCGATCGCAAATCAAATTGGGTATCTCCGAAGCAAATGACTCCAGGCGGCGTGGACTGCTTTGAAGGGCAGCACCTCCCCCACCACCACCACCCTCCTATCGCGCAGCTCTCGATCGGAGCGTGCAGCGAAGGCTGTCGGGTGCGATTGCCTCTTCGTGTAACCGCGCAGAAGAGGAAACGGATGCCGGCCTTCAAGTAGCAGTGGGCGATGGAGGAGGCCGTGTGCTCGGTGGCAGATGACGGGGAGCTCTGCATGCTGATATGAGCTACCCGTCGGAGGCCGTCGAACTGCGAGAAGGGCTGCGTGCAGAACTAGAGAGAGCGAGAAAGAGAGCGAGAGAGCGAGTGAGAGAGTGACCGAGAGAGTGAGCGAGAAAGTGGGGGTTTACATAAAGCAAAGTAAAAAAATGTAAATTTAAATTAAAAACGAAATTTTGAACGAAGCAAAGTGCCGAATACACCGAGCATCTTCTTGTTTCCACTGATCGTAAAAAAGAAAAAAAAGAAACAATATTAATTTCATTTTTTACCTACGTGACTTTACCGAAAAAAACTAAGAATATGAATCCTTGCAGTCACGAAAGCCTCAAATCTAGAATGGAGAAGTGCATTGGATGTCCGTCGCCTTCCGTGCAGCCGCACGGTTGGCTCAATGCGAGCGAATGAGACCGGCTGACAGCAGCGGGCGATGCGGTGGTCGGCAACCGTGGACCGGTTTCATCGCATTGAGTACTCGTCAGCACAGTCGAGCCTTCAGGAAATGTTCACGTTTTTTTATTTAATATGCGAATGTGCAAATGTATGTGTGTGTGTTCTATTGCGCGTTTTACGATCATGGCTTTGTCTCTTCATGTACAGATTTAATTTATTTGTTGGCGGTGGCTCCTGTTCCCACCGGCCGAGATCCCACGCTATTCCATTACACACCTCACCCACACTGACAAAGACAAAGATCCCCCCAATAGCCTGAACAGCCTGTTGGGGCAAGTGTTGTTAGCGAGCACCTACGACGGCCGGCACGGCACACGAGGGGGTGGGTGGCCAGGACGGCTCTCAGCCGCCTTTGTCTCCCCAGTGTTTACTACACACTGCACTAGGTACTCATTTAAGGCTCAGTCAACCTAGGGCAGGCCCAGTTCCGATTCAGATAATCACCACCGGTGTTGACCGTGAGCGATAATCGAACTCGGGCAGCCGGCTTCGTAGCGCAGCACGCGAACCCCTACACTACCGCTCCCCCACTTCATAGGTGCTACTCGCTAACGGCACTTGCCCCAACAGCCTGCCAAGGCTATACGGGGGAGATTGTATTAATTCTAGATTTGAAGCTTTCGTGACTGCAAGGATTCATACTCTTAGTTATTTCGGTAAAGTCACGTAGGTAAAAAATGAAATTAATATTGTTTTATTTTTTTATTAATTTCATTTTTTACCTACGTGACTTTACCGAAATAACTAAGAGTATATACGGGGGAGCTTTGCCTTTGTGTGTGTGCGCGAGCGTGCGTGTGCGTGCGTGCGTGCTTGAGTCGGGAGAGGGGAGGAGGAGGAGGAGGACGACAGATGTGGGTCACGTTACGCGGCACGAAAGTTTCTCCCTTTCTTCGGTTCGGCCACGGCATGCTCGTTCGCATGAACCCCGGGGCACGATGCACGCCTCTCGCCTCTCGCCGCCCGCCCGCCCGCCCGCCCGGCCGCCCGCTAATTCGGCCAGCGGCGCTCCTCCAGATGCCTTTTGATAATCACCCTGCTGCTGCTGCTGCTACTGCCGAGGCAGCTAAGGTCAGCCGAGATGAGCCGGCTGAAAAACGGATTACATCGTCCTAAATTTAGCCAATGCACTATCCTCTTCTCCCCACTCCCCTCTCTCTCTCACTCACTCAAAATCTCTCTCCAGCCTATATTTGTTCCGGCACTGTACGCCTAATTTCCTCCTGACACACATCAGCGTTATTATTATGATTGTTGTGATTGGTATTTATAGTTTTTGCCGCCACGGTAATCCGGATTCGTGCTAAAAATGGTTGCACTTGGAGGAATGAAGCGAGCTTACCCTTGAGAGAGGATGCACCCAGGTTCGTCATTGTTGCATCGTACACCTGTGTTTGAGTACAATCACGAATATATAATTGATGCACGGTACTGGCTACCTATTCATCTACCCACCTGTATTCCTACCCATCTCCCTAACCACATCTACACTCATTTGCCAAACTAACACCACCTACTGGATATGTTACCCATACACTTTATGTGAAGGAATTACACAAATGCATACCACGTTTTCTCATTGAAAATAGGTAAATTTCAAAAGATCACTGTCCTGGTCACAAAAGCAAAGTATTTGGGTAATAATAGCCATTTTCTGCACTTTTCAGGCATAAGCAATTGGAAAATAATACTTACTGCCTAGGAACAAAATAAAAATATTTTTTGTTACACAGTGATAACAATCATTATAAAGACATTCAATGTAATGTATCTTGTGAATATCAATACATCACAAATGTTAGGGTGTCTTGGATCCGTCACAACCACAGCATCACCAAAACTCGACACCGTACAGTCCATGGCTTCCCAATATTTCGAACGCGGCCCGACACTTGGAGCATGACACCGACACGGAGTCTCGATACGGCACCCCCCCCCCCCCCGCTGCGCCGCGTGTATCGATCTGTGCGGCGAGAATCGATCATCGCTGAGAGGAAAGAAGCCGCGCGGCGTACCCCGTGGCTCCAGCTACGGCAGCCGAGAACGACAACAACGACAACAACAACAACGACAACAACAACGACAACAACAACAATGACAACGACAACAACAAGGACAACAACAACAACGTCTCCTCTGCTTCATGCTGAATGGGCCGGGGCGCCGCCTTTGTGGGAAGTTACTGGACGCGGGTTGCTGTTAGATGGGAATGTGTCCCTGAATTCCAACCTCCCTGCCTACTTCTCCCCTCTCAGCTCACTCTACTCCCCTCCACGCTCTCCCCTCTCAGCTCACTCTACTCCCCTCCACACTCTCCCCTGTCTCTCCCCTCTCAGCTCACTCTACTCCCCTCCACGCTCTCCCCTGTCTCTCCCCTCTCAGCTCACTCTACTCCCCTCCACACTCTCCCCTGCCTCTCCCCTCTCAGCTCACTCTACTCCCCTCCACGCTCTCCCCTGCCTCTCCCCTCTCAGCAAAACAAATTACGAAATATCTGAAAAGTGCGCAAAGAAACTCGGGGAGACGAGCGAGAGAGTTGGAGAGGGAGGGAGAGAGGGAGGGAGGACGTGGATTTGAAGGTGACGTCAGCAAAAAGCCCCGAGACTCCACGTTGACCCGTTCAAGGTCGAGCAAGACGCGGCTGCGCGGCATGACGATGGCCGATGGGTGGAGACTGCTGACTGAAATAAAAGCCGAGGAAATCAAAAGGACTGAATGCACGCTCGAGGGACGGAGAGAGAGAGAGAGGACGTCCACCGTGGAGAGACGGAGCGACGGAATCAGCTCGGGTGCAACGAAAGGAGCGCGATGGATTGTTGGACTGAACGTGGTGCGAGTGAGAATGACAGGGGGGAGGCTTTTTTTCAGCGGGTGGATACATCGTGGACCACGATGATAATTGCTTAAACTATGAAGCTCAAATGAGCTTTCGGCAGAGCTCGGCTACGGTGCTAGCCTTGAGCACAGTGATGGAAATGCCACATTCCTATGGCAGGGGCAAGTCCCACACACAACGTCGTGGACTTTCCACAAAGTGGTACCAATTTTCGTGAACCTATCGGGGGTGATAGGCTGAGTTGTCCCAAATCCAGGGTTTCAAAGGGGCTGTACATTGTCCAGGTTATTATTCACACGTAAAGACAACAATCTCCCGCATATCCTGACCCGAATGTTGGGAGTCAAGTGCTGTTAGCGAGCGCCTATGAAGGCCGGCACGGCGCACGAGGGGCTACAGGGTCGTCAGCACCACGCCCGGCCGCCTTTGTTTTCCAAGTGGTGATATTTACCCACCACACCAGATACTCATTTGAGGCTGAGTCGACCTAGGGGGAGGCCAAGGACCAGTTCAGGTAAACGTTACTGATTCTAGATTTGAAGCTTTCGTGACTGCAGGTTTTAACGGTACCTGTATCAAGTGATACAGTAAATTTAGCTGTGACGGTCCCACCTGATGACGGAGACTTGTGTTGCCTCCGAAACGTTGTGATTTATTATTTTATTTCTATTATTATTTCTATTATTTTTTATGTTTTACCTCCGTGACTTTACCGAAAAAACCTAAGAGTATAAACGTTACTGGTTTGGCCGCGAGCGGGAATCGATCTTGGGTCGCCATGCTTGCCATATGCATGACAGACAGCGGCACCTAAATATCAATGGTTTCTGCGGACTGGACGGTGACACAATCAATTGGCGGCTTTCCCGACTGTGTGCATTTCCCGCACCAAACACAGCCGTGATGGGAAAGAGATTAATAGGGCTGATAAAAGCCAAGGGGTCATGCCTTTGCTTGGTTCAGACCAGTGACACACTTAGTAAACTCCTCTCTCCCACTTCTCCCTCTCTCTCTCTTCTCTCAGTCGGTCTCTGTCTATCTCTCTCGCCCCCCACCCCCCCCCCCTGTTAGAATTGGCAAACCATTCCATGTGTACGGGCTGCCCATCATTCCTACAGCTCAAATAAGTACCACACCATGAAGACAAAGATCCCCCGTAAAGCCTGAACAGACTGCTGGAGCAAGTGCTGTTAGCGAGCACCTATGAAGGCCGGAACGGCACACGAGGGCGTGGTTGACCAGCATCACGCCCGACCGCCTTTGTCTCCCAAGTGGCAACGTTTACACACCGCGCCAGGTACTCATTTGAGGCCGAGTCGACCTAGGGGAGGCCCAGCATCAGTTCAAATAAACGTCATTGGTGTTGGCTGTGAGCGGGAATGGAATTCGGGTCTCCGGGTTCGTAGAGCAGCGTAGCGCTAATAGCTACACTACCGTTCCCCACTCACATACACACTCTCACACACACCCACACTCTCACACACACCCACACTCTCACACACACGGCTCAGCATTCATTAAGCCGTCACCTGCAAGCGAGCACTCATTATTTCTCGAGTCTCCGAACTTGGCAACAAAATACTTGACACGGGTCACACTCCCGAATAACCCGACCCCCCACCCACCCACCCATCCCTCCGCCTGTGGGCGGTTGTGCAAGTCACCATCGCACCGTGCAAGTCGGGGTGGTAGCGATGGATGGGATCGACGGAGCTTTCATTTGCCAGGATGGCTCTCGGCAAAGCCCCAGCGGCTGGTCCGACGCAGCGTGGAGACTGGGACACGTTCTGGATTTTAATAAAGTACGAAAATAGAAAAGTGCGCTCGCGATAAATGTTAATCCGAAATCGTGGCGCGACAGTGATTATATATATATATTTTTTGGTGACAGAAATCTGACGAATTCTCCGCGTGCGTGCTATCTGCAGAGAAACTACACGGAGAGAGATCGCACTGCTGCTGTGTGTGTCTTTGTCTTTCGTGGATATAGGCACTAATTCACTCACCCATGCATTATCTCACTCATTTGATCGCTCACCCAGCCACACGCTCACCTGCCCACCTGTCTTACCTGCTCAAACGCCCACTTGCTCACCCACACACCCAGCCACTCAGCTACTCGCTCACTCAGCCACCTACCCACTGAGATTGAACAATTACAAACTAACCCTGTACCGAGTCTTTGGCCATTTAGCGCCATGAAGAGAGTGGCGACCATCAGCTCAATAAAGCCCAGTGTGTGTGTGTGTCTGTGTGTGTCTGTGTGTGTGTGTCTGTGTGTGTCTGTGTGTGGGGGGGGGGGGGGGTAGTGAGCGCGCTGCGCTACAAACCCGGGGACCCGCGTTCAATTCCCGCTTACGGCCAGCACCAGTGTGACGATTATCGGAACCGGTCCTGGGCCTCCCCTAGGTCGACCCAATTTAAAATGAGTAACATGGTGTTTTGTGTGTAAACATCGCCACTCGGGAGACAAAGGCGGCCGGGCGTGGCGCTGACCACCCACCCCATCGTGTACCATGCCGGCCTTCATGGGTGCTACTCGCTTACAGACATTGTCCCAACAGTCTGATCAGTCTCTAAGGGGGCAATGCGGCATCTCTACCCCATCACGCGGTACTCTGCTGTCGGGTCTAATGTAGAATGTCAGCCCCTGACTTCTCGAGACAGCAGTGGCCACCGTTCCCGTCTCTTGGGGGGAGCCTCAATCCAGTGCTGGAAATGTCCATTACAGGGGCCGATCAACACCATGGGATGAATCATATAACTAGACGCAGTGCTCACTGCTTTGCGTTATCAACTTGCCTACCTAAGTTCGAATCCAGGCAATGGCTAACATCAGTGGTGAGTGATATCCTAACCCCTTGTACGTATGTTGAACTTCTATTGCAAAGTACGTTGCCAACCCTTCACCAACCCGCACTTACCAGCATAGCGAACTCAAACGACCCCCATGATCGGTGGGGGGGGCAGGGGAAGTGGAAGAGGGCCGGGGGGGGGGCTTCATCCAGCAGTGGATTCAGTGGTTCTGGGTCAACCATCGACCTGACCTCAACACTCGGAGCTTTCCCATTCAATTCAACCGAACGTACCCATTGCAACTTTGACAAGTGTGCAATTTTTTGTTCCTGGCCAGTTGATTATTTACGATGCCTTTGGTGGTGAGCCTTTGGCCCAACAACGGCATGTGCGTAAAACAATGCATCTCATAATACGTACATCGACGCTCCGTCGTCCCAAATCTGTGGTGCGGTTTTCCCCCAGAGCGAGTGAGTGAGTGAGCTAAAGAGCAAGTGAGTGAGTGAGTGATTGAACGAGCAAACGAGTGAGTAAGGGAGTAAGCTAACGAGCTAACGAGTGAGTGAGCGAGCTAACGAGTGAGTGAGTGAGTGAGCGAACGAGCGAGCGAGTGAGTGAGTGAGCGAGCGAGCTAACGAATGAGTGAGTGAGTGATTGAACGAGCTAACGAGTGAGTGAGTGAGCGAACGAGCTAACGAGTGAGTGAGTGATTGAACGAGCGAACGAGCTAACGAGTGAGTGAGTGATTGAACGAGCTAACGAGCTAACGAGTGAGTGAGTGATTGAACGAGCTAACGAGCTAACGAGTGAGTGAGTGATTGAACGAGCGAACGAGCTAACGAGTGAGTGAGTGATTGAACGAGCGAACGAGCTAACGAGTGAGTGAGTGATTGAACGAGCTAACGAGCTAACGAGTGAGTGAGTGATTGAACGAGCTAACGAGTGAGTGAGTGAGTGAGTGATTGAACGAGCTAACGAGCTAACGAGTGAGTGAGTGAGTGAGTGATTGAACGAGCTAACGAGCTAACGAGTGAGTGAGTGAGTGAACGAGCTAACGAGCGAGTGAGTGAGTGATTGAACTAGCTAACGAGCTAACGAGTGAGTGAGTGATTGAACGAGCTAACGAGTGAGTGAGTGATTGAACGGGCTAACGAGCTAACGAGTGAGCGAGTGATTGAACGAGCTAACGAGTGAGTAAGTGATTGAACCAGCTAACGAGCGAGTGAGTGAGTGATTGAACGAGCTAACGAGTGAGTGAGCGAGTGATTGAACGAGCTAACGAGTGAGTAAGTGATTGAACCAGCTAACGAGTGAGTGAGTGAGCGAGCGAACGAGCTAACGAGTGAATGAGTGAGCGAGTGAGCTAACGAGTGAGTGAGTGATTGAATGAGCTAACGAGTGAGTGAGTAAGTGATTGAACGAGCTAACGAGCTAACGAGTGAGTGAGTGATTGAACGAGCTAACGAGTGAGTGAGTGAGCGAGTGATTGAACGAGCTAACGAGTGAGTGAGTGATCCGCGAACCACGAGCCAGCCGTATCTCTCCGCGTGACAGCCCGGTATGCTTGCTCTCGCTGTTACTCTAAAAAGCCGGCGCTGCATAATGTATCACATTCGCAGCATCGTATCAGAGGTGGGGGGTGGGGGGGACATCAACTATCTTTGAAAGTGCTTTTGGCCACGCTGGGAAGCTAAATAATTAAGGTGCCAAGTGTTTTACAATTTGTGTGATCATCCCCTGGCTTGTCATGGGACCGAGACAAAGTGCTGGAAACAAAACAACAAAAAACCCCACGATAATCCTCCTGCTCCTCCCCCTCCTCCTTCTCTATAAATGAACAGGTTAATACATAAATAAGCAAGCAAAGTGATGCAGGTTGAGGTTGTCATCTGGGGTGGAAGGTGTGCGTGCGGATTAGTTGGTGGAGGCGGTGGCGTCTTGAAACATCGCAGCAAACTACAGCTGTGACCACAAAGAGAAAGATACCCCGTACAGCCTTAGCTGCCTTTTTGGGCAAGTGCTGTGAGCAACCACAACAGTAACAAAGACAAAGATCCCCCGTGTAGATTTAACATACTTTTCGGGCAAGCGGTGTTAGCGAGCAGCAGCGATGATAAAGACAAAGATCCCCCGTGTAGACTTGACATACTTTTGGGGCAAGTGCTGTTAACGAGCAGACAAACACACGCACGCGCGCAACGAACTACAAAGACATCGACGTGCCACTTTGCCATCTTCGTGCGCGTCTGTCTCGCTGTGTGTGTCCGAAACACGTGGGACTCGTTCGGTGAGACGGCCAAGCCCTCGGAGTAGCGCTGCGGTTATTGATGAGTCAGTCACGGCGCGTGTGCCGGGCTGGATAGACAAAGTAGCCGTGGCGGCGGCGGTGTGGATGGGGGGGGGGTACCAAAAATAAACCCCAATAGAGGCAACTGGACGCAATTAGTGTCAGCGGTGTCTAAACACCCGGCGCCGTTCACACAATAAGCGGAGCCGAGTAATTCGGCGCTGAGATGCACTGCCCGACACGCTCCGTCTCCCGGAACCAGCCCACGTGTTGCAGGCAGAGACAAAGATCCCCCGTGTAACCTTAACAGACTGGAGGGGCAAGTGCTGCGAGCGAGTAGCACCCTTGAAGGCCGGCACGGTACACGATGGGGGTGGGTGGTCAGCACCACGCCCGGCCGCATTTTCTTCCCTAGTGGCGATGTTTACACATTTAAACACCATGTTACTCATTTGAGACTGAGTCGACCTAGGGGAGGCCCAGGACCGGTTCAGATCATCGTCACCGGTGTTGGCCGTGAGCGGGAATCGAACCCGGTTCGCCAGCTTCGTAGCGCAGCGCGCTAACCGCTACAACTACCGCAGACAGACAGACAGACACACACACAGACACCCACCCAGAGACGCGCACGGAGAAGACGAACTGACACTTCGATCTCTTTGGAGTTGGTTACATTAATCGGCTCTCTCTTTAAACCATCGTCCCCCCCACACCCGAGGCGCGCCGCGCGACTCACCGCAAGTGCTCGCGCCGAAGGTTGTAATTAGTGGGATCACAGCGCCGAATCGGAACCCTTGGAAAACCGAAAAATAATACACGACGTCTCTTGCCTCTCTCCCCTCTCTTTTTTTTTTTTTTTACGATCAGTAGAAACAAGAAGATGCTCGGTGTATTCGGCACTTTGTTTCGTTCATCATTTCGTAATTTTTTTTTTTTTTTTTTTTTTTTTTAAACAGGGCTTTATGTAGCCCTCGCTCGCTCGCTCTCTCGCTCGCTCTCTCGCTCACTCTCTCGCTTGCTCGCTCTCTCGCTCGCTCTCTCGCTCACTCTCTCGCTCGCTCGCTCTCTCGCTCGCTCTCTCGCTCACTCTCTCGCTTGCTCGCTCTCTCGCTCTCCCCTCTCTCTCTCACTCTATTTCTCCTTTTCTATACCTCTTTGTGGGGAGCGGTGGCGCAGCGGTTAGCGGCACTCGGCTACGAAACCCCGTGACCTGAAGTCGATTCCAGCTCACGGCCAATATCGATCCCAAGTGGATTCTCGCTCACGACCAATAACAGCGGCGGGAGAGGAGGAGGGGGAGGGGAGGAGGAGGAGGGGGGAGGAGGGGGGAGGTGGAGTGGGAGGAGGGGAGGCGGCAGGGCACGAGGCATCCCGTCACAACTCCTCGCAGAATTGTGGCACCGTCGGTGTTGTCAGAGACGATGACCTTTGTCAGCAAAAGGATCGCCGTCGTGGGATACGAGGGGGAGGATGGCGATGTAAGGAGATCGTCTGAATGAAGCGCCCCATTACTGCGGGGTCAACAGCTCGGATGTTCTCTCTCAATGTGCTTTTAGTCACATGCACAGTCCTCGTTATCTCGCTCCACCTCATTCTGCCATCTTACCCCGGGCTCCCTCGACTCCTTCCTGATACACTGCACCCTTGGCACCTCCATTGATCTTCTAATCTATGGATGTCTGTGTGAGTTTATGGATCTCTGCGTGAGTCTATGGGCGAGCGAAGGAGATAACGAGTGAGTCTATGGATCTTTGCGTGAGTCCATGCTGTCTCTGTGTGAGTCTACGGGTCTCTACGTGAGTCTATGGGTCTCTGCGTGAGTCTATGGGTCTCTGCGTGAGTCTATGGGTCTCTGCGTGAGTCTATGTGTCTCTGCGTGAGTCTATGGGTCTCTGCGTGAGTCTATGGGTCTCTGTGTGAGTCTATGGATCTTTGCGTGAGTCCATGCTGTCTCCGTGTGAGTCTACGGGTCTCTACGTGAGTCTATGGGTCTCTGCGTGAGTCTATGGGTCTCTGCGTGAGTCTATGGGTCTCTGCGTGAGTCTATGTGTCTCTGCGTGAGTCTATGGGTCTCTGCGTGAGTCTATGGGTCTCTGTGTGAGTCTATGGATCTTTGCGTGAGTCCATGCTGTCTCCGTGTGAGTCTACGGGTCTCTACGTGAGTCTATGGGTCTCTGCGTGAGTCTATGGGTCTCTGCGTGAGTCTATGGGTCTCTGCGTGAGTCTATGTGTCTCTGCGTGAGTCTATGGGTCTCTGCGTGAGTCTATGGGTCTCTGCGTGAGTCTATGTGTCTCTGCGTGAGTCTATGGGTCTCTGCGTGAGTCTATGGGTCTCTGTGTGAGTCTATGGGTCTCTGCGTGAGTCTATGGGTCTCTGCGTGAGTGTATGGGTCTCTGTGTGAGTCTATGGGTTTCTGCGTGAGTCTATGTGTCTCTGCGTGAGTCTATGTGTCTCTGCGTGAGTCTATGTGTCTCTGCGTGAGTCTATGGGTCTCTGCGTGAGTCTATGGGTCTCTGCGTGAGTCTATGGGTCTCTGTGAGTCTATGGGTCTATGTGTGAGTCTATGGGTCTCAGCGTGAGTCTATGGGTCTCTGTGTGAGTCTATGGGTCTCAGCGTGAGTCTATGGGTCTCTGTGTGAGTTTATGGGTCTCCGCGTGAGTCTCCGAGTCTCTAATCTCTCGCGTCTTTCGAGCTGCATCTTCTTTGTCTCTTCTCAACACGAGGCCAGAACACATCTAAGTGGTGTCACCTCCCTGACCCTTCCCGAGTGACGCCTGCTGCCACGCCTCCGACGTGTTTATTCTCACAAGTCGGCTATTATTATTATTCGTATTATTCTCGACTACGTGAAAAAATTGCTCCGAGGACGGGGTATTTAAAACGCGTCTAATTTTACTCCTTCCTCTGCACCAATTAGCAGGGTCAGTGCTCCGCACTTAACCACCGGGAGGTTAGATCGCACGAGTAATTGTTTGTTAAACAGTCAACATGCTAAATTTACACGCTCGCCGTCTAAAATTAGCCGGACGTGTTATTCCGGAGAACGCAACAATCCCCGTCTGTCCCCTGGCGATTCTATGAATTATTGCCGCTCCATTAGCGAGGCGCAGTGGTGCATGCCTGATTCCAGAGTGGTGCGTTGTGAATCCCATGGTGGCTGAAGGGATTGGGTGCTCGCTCACAGCACTTGCCCCAGCAATGTGTTAAGGCTATAAGGGGGTCTGTATATTTAGGCTGCAGGATTTACATGAAATTACTTGCAACACGTCATCATTAGCAACAGCAGCCATGCTCTATCAACTGCTGGACGAAGGCCTTCCTAAACTGTCGCTATTTCTTACGTCAGAAATTTTATTTTATACCGGAGGAATCCGATGAGCTATGAAGCCCTTTTTCCACACGTGTCCAGTAGGGGCGAGTCGGAACGTTTCAACAACGTAACGATCCGTTTCGATTTAAAGCTTTCGTGACTGCAGGGATTCATCTTCTTGGTTCTTTCGGTAACGTCACGTAGAAGGGAAATAATAAAATAATGAAAAATAAAACATGATAAAATAATTCTCACGACGTTTCGGCCACAACGCAAGCAGCCATCCTCAATTTTTTTCCGACAGACCTGTTCTTCACCTTAGGACGGCTGCTTGCGTTGTGGCCGAAACGTCGTGAGAATTATTTTATTATGTTTTATTTTTATTATTTTATTATTTCCCTTCTACGTGACTTTACCGAAAGAACCAAGAAGATAACGATCCATCTCGCTCGTGCACGTGAATCAATCTCGTGACTCCACGGCGGACGTCCTCGCTGAGGCGTCGGCCTCCTGTGCCTGCCACTCCGTCTTTAGTCTCGACCGTCAGAGATCATCATCCCTTCTACACCCGAGCCGTGTCCTGCCCAGGGCCCACTGACATTTTGTTGTTACCGGTCAATGTGATGATGATGATGCCTCTAACTTGGTAACGTTGTCCGATGCACGTGCTACTAACTACAACATTTTATTTTGATCTTAGCAGGTAGGGCCCACTGAGCTTTAGAACTCTTTTTCAGAAGCGACTTGGGCACAAATGATAGCTCAACGAAGTGCTTAATCGTGGGGAAATGTACAGCAGCCAAATACTCTAAACTCGCGTTTACAAACGTGGAGGGAAAACCCAGAAGATCCGGAGTTAAATCCACACGACGAATGACGAGAAATATACAGCAGCAGGCGACAGGGTCAGGATCGAATCCCACACCCTCCTGCGTACCAGGCGATGGAGTTAACATCTCGCTACCGCACCGCCCCAAACTCTGGCGCGGTGTCACCCCCCTGCGATCTGTCTCTTTGGGCGCAGAGGTCGGTCGATCGCACCGAGGTTTTCTGTTGGCACGTCATCGTGAGCTTAAAAAAAATAATCGTCTCGTGCGTCCGACAACAGCCCGCTGAAAAATGTATCACATAACAACATCCACGATCCCTCATGGAGGACCCGCTTTCACACGTCATGACGGAAGAAACGTTTCATCGCACGGCAGTCAAACAAATAATTTTATTTCCCAGAACTGACCTTTCCCAGAATTAAGTGACGAAGCAAACTTATTATCATCATGGCTGGGCTAAGACAACCAACTCTCTCTCTGTCTCTGTGACTGAGAACCCGATTTAATCACGAGCAGCTGAAACCTGGACTCAAATCCTGGATCTTAGAAATGCCAGCTCAGCATCTCTGATCCCCGAGTGCCATCTGGCCACCTCTCATCATGTAGATTTAGAAAAAAATTAATTAAAAACCCTCACCACCATTGGCCTACAAGGTGGTTTTGGAGATGGCAGCACAGCAAGTAGGTTCGTGACCTCATCTTACACGGACACTTGCTTGTAATTTCTCCGTACGCGTGGTGGGTTATCTCCACGTTCTCCCGGTTCCTCGCACACGCGAAGCCAAACTCTCGTTAATGATGGAAATGGACTAACACTCACATGCAGCAGCAGCAGGGCCTAGCTAAGTCGAGTATAAGGGGCATTGTTAGGCTCATTATAGCGCCGGTCATTCGATTACACCAGTGAAAGTCACTAATTTTAGAGGGGGGAGGGCACCTTTGCCGACAAGACATCATGAGGGTGAGGGCCGCCACACATTTGAAACCATTGGGGGTTTGACAGCAGCACGATGATGATGAAGATGGGTGGGTGGGGTGTTGCCACGTGTTGTGTATTGTCGGATGGCCGCACATCAGGGGCCGCTCTAAAGACCACCATGGGCGGCCTGAGGGCCTTGCTATGAAGACCACGGGTGGAGAGCGACGGAACAGCGGCACGGTGTTCATCTTCTTGGTTCTTTCGGTAAAGTCACGTAGAATGGAAATAATAAAATAATAAAAATAAAACATAAAATAATTATCGCGTTGTGGCCGAAACGTCGTGAGAATTATTGTATTATGTTTTATTTTTATTATTTTATTATTTCCATTCTACGTGACTTTACCGAAAGAACCAAGAAGATGAATCCCTGCAGTCACGAAAGCTTTAAATCGAAATTTAGCGGCACGGTGGTTCGCACGCTGCGCTCTGAACCCGGCGAGCCGAGTTGAATCGCCAGGCCACGGCCAACGTCAGTGGCGAGTGATCTCGAAGACTTTACCGAGGGCTTTCATGGGGGGGGGGGGTGGAGTTTCCGTCTCTTGGCATCTCCATTCCATTCCGCCGTCTCCGCCCCTCGTTTAAAGTTACTATGTTTTGATGCTCACTAAAAGTTTAAGTGTGAATGTAATTTTATAACGTAATTGCAATCATACAAAAACAACATCCACCTGTAATGTTGCTTTGATGTTGTCTGTCGCCCAAGTCTCTGGGCTTCACTCGGTGGGAAATACACTTCGGACTTCTGGGTAAATTAATGGCATCATTATTAATTCTTTAAACCATCGCGTTCCGCCGTCGCGGACAGGATCAGCTGCTTATTAATTTGAAAGAGCGTATGCAGCAAGCAGATGTCACCCAAACACAACAACAAAAAACCTCCATCGATCGATAGAAGCCCCTTTCAGACAGCTGTCTCTCTCTCTCTCACCCGTGGAGTGCGCGTCGTTATATTCGCCACGTCCGTCAGTGGAGAATATGAAAAGTAATTTATTTAGCGTTTCTATTCCTCCCCAGTGATATTAAATTCATGCTGTCAGCCTCATGTTAAGAGAGGGAGAGAGAGAGAGAGGGAGGACCGAGAACTTTCCAATTCTGACATTTTCTGCAAAGTGTTGAAAAACGCGATAGGCAAAATAGTGCATGCTGCCTGAAGACAACTGAGAAATCGTGAATGACACTGCACACATCAAAAACAGGGGGAGTCGGAGGCACCAGCAAGGCTGAGTGCATCACGTGACGTGTGGTGATGTCACGTGACGTGCAAGGCACCATGGGAGGACGGCTGAGCCTATGGTGGCAGTTGTATACAGCGTGGCCCAGAAGTCAGGACACAGAGGCTGCTATTCCCGTGCCGCCTCCAGGCTATGGAACAATCTTGCACGAAACATCAGGGATCTATGGGTCTGTGGACGTTTAAAAAAAAAGCGTCTTACAATTTATTTATTTGCTTTTCGCTTATTAAACGTTTTGTGCCTTTAGTAAATGTATTCTTAAAATGTATTCATATTTTTTTTTTGCTGAGTGTCTGCTACTGCTGCTGTACAGCGATTTGAGATCATTTATGAAAGCGCTCTACTTACTTTAACGAGTTATTTAATTTAATTAGACAAATGTTCAAACCGACACCCATTAACATTCATGCACGGCGCACGAAATATTTTGATAGAAATGTAAAAAAAAGATTCCAACTGTGTAATCTTTGACCATTCATCAATCATGTTTTTTTCTCAATTCCTTTCAGGGGTCTTGTGCGAGTTTTGTAAACGACAGATTTGAGGTGACCCCACAGGAAGAAGAAGAAGATATGTATTAATAAGAATAAGAGATAAAATATGAACTTGAAGAATAAACCACGGAAACGGTTTGGTGTCAGTGTTAAAATAAATGAAATAACTTTTGGGCCACCGTTTATATTTCAAACACAGTTGCAGATCGATCCCGCAAAGGTTCAACCCGTCACGCAGCCAGCAATAACAACCACTATCAAAGCTGTGATAGATATAATGCAGTACAAACTATTATTATTATTGTGCTTTTTGGTGTTTGGTAATCACCTTGCATGCGTGTGTATTATTATGATTACTGTACTCTTCTTGGAGACATATCCATTCTCAACTCAAGCAGCGAGCTGTGGACTACCTTGTGTCAGAGAACAGCCGCGGAAGATGACATCACAGAACTAATTCTGAAATCACTCTGAGAAGAGGCCTCTCACTCACACGTGCCGATACAAACATTGCATATGCCCTGCAAAGAGTGCTCATGAGATGACAATATCAACGTTCCGTTCCCAGAGCTGGTATAAGCCTCGTGAGCATCATCCCAAATTGAATGACAATATTCTTTTGGCGCCGAGTCATCAAGTTACGTGGATCATCTGAGATGCCCTCTGTGGAGGAAGTTCTGGCCACTCGAGAATTGAGCGGCTCATCCATCAAAAGAAGCGTCCCAGCCAGCCACGCTGGGCAACGAATGTGGAGTAATCCACCATCTAATAAGATTGGCAGCAACGGTAGATTGAGTGGGTGGATGGGTGGGTGAGTGAGTGGATGAATGAATGAGTTGGTGAGTGAATGTTTGGGTAGTTTGTTGAATGAGTTGGTGGGTGGTTGAAGGAGTGGGTGGGTGTTTGAATGGGTGGGTGGTTGAATGGTGGGTGGTTGAATGAGTGGGTGGGTGGGTGAATGAGTGAGTGGGTGGTTGAACGGAGTTCGAGGTCCCCTCTCTAGAGGCACGAGTGCCCGAGCAGCTGAAGGAAGTTCTGGCCGCTCGATAATTGAGCCGCTCAGCCATCAACGGAAGCGCCCCAGCCAGCCACGCTGGGCAGCGAATATGGAGTAATCCACCATCGAATAAGATGGAACAGCGACGAAGAAGTTTAGTGGCCGAGGCCATCAACCATCAACCCCTGGGCACGCGCTTGCAAGCGAGACGATCCATCGCAATCAAGGGGCTAACCCCGGTGACAATTTTTTCTTGAAAAAAAGAAACCGCACTGAACTTGAGATATGCGCTAAGGTATCTAAGATTCGAGCCCACCATGCTATCAGCTGGTACGGGCAGCCGAGTGCCCTGACAGCGTTGCCCACACCGGGTCACCTGCAACCTCCAACGTCACTCATCCTCCGTGTCGCATCCACCATCGCTGAGCAGACGGAGAGACGGGGGTGGCAGTTGTGATGGATCGTGCAGACTCAGGGCCACGCTTGGCGTCCCTTTGTTGTTGTTTTTTGTTTACGAGCGACAACGCCGCCACATCTCCTCTGCAGGCGACACTCGGCATTTTAGCGTAGGGGCACATCATTCATTCATCCAGCAGCGGATGCTGACGAGGATGTGCACGACGGTCGTGTAAATAATTCACCGCAAGCCCCGAGAGCGGGCGAAGTCGTCTCGATTTTAGGGTCTTTCTGCCCTGCTGCTGTTGACGCTCCACCGTCTCCATGTTCGTGTAGCTCGTCTTTGCCGTTATACCCGCTGCGATACAATTTGCATGAATCGTTCGTGATTGATACATGCATACCGCATCACCGTCGTAAACTAGCCACCGTAGCCCCCCCCCACCAACTCTATAACAACATCGCCCCAAAGCTTAACAACTTTAACAACTCACCCAGACCCGACATATCCTCCAATGCAGAACAGCGCTTGCCATTATCGTCGGGCGCAGGCGCAACGGAAATTAATCTTAAAGCACTTACTGTGTGCTCCTTATTAGCCGCTGCAGCTACTCCGTTGCCAATGCATCGTTAATCCAGCCACCAGTCGCACTTTCAAAAATACAAAAACGAGGTCCAGCTTATATTTATTTTTTTATCATCATGGAAACATTAGAGAACCCATCACGTTCCCCGACACACAGCGTTCTCTCCGTCTCTCTTGCTCACAGCGACAGCGATGGGCTCACACCGATCAGCGGCGGTGGCATTGTTTGCAAGGATGATGCCGATGATCTTCGTCAAGAAATCCGACGGCACGTATCCATTCAGTGGCGACTCCCAGCATGGACACACTGCGTGCTAACCGCGTGCGATTTGCTGGATGATTCCTATCGGTTAAAGGGAGACGTCAGCAGGACGATGAATGCAATGCCTAGGAAATATTGTGTTCGTTCCATAGCCTGCCCAGATGCCCATTCTTCTGTTGATAATAATGTAGTGTGCTAATACACAGGCACTAGTATTAGGCACTCTCTCGCTCTCTCTTTTATTCCGGCATTCACAGCCTTAGGGGATAACCACACACCGGATCAGGACATCCAACACGCTACCAGACCCACAGCTTGAAGAGGGCGAAGATCAAGACTGCGAAGATCACGACGAGTTCCATTCCAGCTCGCAGCAGCCCCGACTGTGAGTCGGAGCTCGCCTTTTATCCTCCCCAGCGTGACCAGGCTCCCCCCTCGGCCGCGCACCCCTCTGGATCCCCCAGAGGGCTTCGTGCCTTGCCCACAGGTCCAATCTCCCAGCGGCACGCGCTGCAGTGACTCATTCAATGTCACTAGAATAATATTAATTTCATAATCATAATCAGTGATTCAAATTAGATTTTAGAGTCACATTGCCGCATGAGTAAAACGCTAAATGTGTGACGTACACCCTCCGCTACTGTACTTCCATGATGCTCATCCGTGGACGACAAACCCCCGAAACCAGTCGTCACGGGACTCACCACACAGCGCAACAACTCAGACTCACCACAGCTCACCAACTCAGACTCACCACACAGCGCAACAACTCAGACTCACCACAACTCACCAACTGACACTCGCCACACAGCTCACCAACTCAGACTCGCCACACAGCTCACCAACTCAGACTGACCAACTCAGACTCACCAACTGAGACTCACTAGACACTTCACCAATTCCACGGTGGAAATATTTAGCTGCCTCGCCTGGTGTATACAGGAGTGTGTGGGTTCGATCCCGACCCCTGATGCCTGCTGTATATTTGTAGTTTTCGTGTTCTCCCCGTGGTCGTGTGGATTTTTATCCAGGTCCTCCGGCTGTTCCCTCTAAATTTATCATCAATATGCATGGAGAGTACTGGGCTGCGATGAATGTCCACATGGTAAGCCACTTCATTGAGCTATCGTTTATGGCCAGGTCGCTTCTAAAAAAAAATATCTCAGTGGGCCTTACCTGGCAAAAAATTTGAATACTATTTTTGATTCAATATACTCATCAAAAATATAATATTTAAAAATAAGTATGTTCACATGTTTTATATTTGAATCTATTATTGTTTATTACACTTGTTTCAACTGAGACTCACCACACGGCTCAATGTCTGAAACTCCGGGAGCGTCGCAAAGACGATTGGTGCCATGCGTTGTGCAGGGGACGTGCGAGCAGACACAGAACACGCGAACAGCTGACCGCATCCGTTACTCATTTCGCTCAGGGTTTATAACATGTCCTCGATGTAAGTCGACGGGTCTCTCTTAACAGTGACTTTCTCTTGCACTCCACCCACCCACCCTTCCACTGGCTTCACTCGGTCTAATTATAGGGCTGAGTCACAGAGTGGAGAGAGAGAGAGAGAGAGCGCACATGCTGTGCCATCGTCATTGAGCGCGGAGCGGTGATTCAAACGTTTGAGTCACCGCGAAGTTAACGGCGCTCGCGCCCGAGCAATTAGCGGGCGCGTGCACGCGCGCGTGTCTCTGCTCATTTGCGTGCGAAACTCGAAGTCGTTTCGGTCTCTCCGCCACGCTACGTAAGTCTATTGGGCCTCTAAGTCCATGGGTTTTTGCGTAAGCCTACGGATCTCCATTGCAAGCATACGCATCTCTCCGCAAGCTTTCGCATCTCCACGCAAGTCATTTGATCTCTGCGTGAAAGCCGATTAATCCATATTCATCTCCATGCGTGGCCTGCGCATTTCAACGTAAGCCGAGAAATCTCCGTGTAAGCCTATTAATCTGCAGTGTAAGTCTACGCATCTCTCGGCAAGCCCACATGTATCGCGTTGTGATCCGAAGGCGGCGGTCCTCCCTTAATAGATTGGCTCGTCAGCGTGTAAAGATTTTTTTTGCCGGTTTGCAATTTTCACCTCATCCAAGTGATAAGTGGCACATCCTCGGAGGAGCGAGACTGCACTGTCGGTCGAGTTTGTCAAACAAAGTTATGAAGTGTGTAAAGTCACGTAGGTAAAAAAATTAAATGAAAATTAATTAAAGTAATGATAGAAATAAAATAAAAAATCATTATTTTATTTCTATTATTACTTTTATTAATTTTAATTTTATTTTTTTACCTACGTGACTTTACCGAAAAAAACCGAAGAGTATGAATCCTTACAGTCACGGAAGCTTCAAATCTAGAATTATAAAGTGTGGGCACGGCAGCTCGCCTTCAAGTTCGCTGCCCCTGAGTTCAGTGGACGATTTCCCACCATCCCGATGTGGGAGATGCCGAAGACTTCACCTGCGCAGCCACTGTTGGACTTCCGACAAAGTGGTACTATAATTTATCGACCAGAAATGTAGAATGATGAAAACGTGATTTTGATACGGAAAAGAAAAAAAAACACCCACGTCGCACTTGTCAATAACGTTGTGGCCTTAATATAAAAAATATGTAACGGACAACGTATTCTTAGGTTTTTTCGGTAAAGTCACGTAGGTAAAAAATTAAAATTAATTAAAGTAAAATAAAAATAAAATAAAAATCACGACGTTTCGGAGGCAACACAAGCCTCCGTCTTCAGGTGGAACCGTCAAAGCACGATAGCTGTATCAAGTAATTTTAATTTTTTACCTACGTGACTTTACCGAAAAAACCTAAGAATATGAATCCTTGCAGTCACGAAAGCTTCAAATCTGGAACGGACAACGTCTCAGACAATGAGCCTTCATCAACGAACGTGCAAGGAAGAAGGGCGTTTGCCCGAAACGTCGCCTTATTAAATATATATGTTATCGTTTCAAGACCACAGTGTTGGTATTGATGCATGTGCCGAGTTGTTGTTGTTGTTTGTGCACCACTGCCACCACTGCAACAGCAAATATGTTTCTATTTAAAGCTTTCGTGACTGCAGGGATTCATCTTCTTGGTTCTTTCGGTACAGTCACGTAGAAGGGAAATACTAAAATAATAAGAATAATATTTTTTTTATTCTTATTCTTTTATTATTTCCCTTCCACGTGACTTTACCGAAAGAACCAAGAAGAAAAAAGCAAATCTGTTGCTTGATCGAGGGCCCTCGTCTGCGCCGGGGCATCTCTGAACGCTTTAACATCCTCACATCTCAAACAAATCCAACCCCCCCCCCCCCCCCACACAGTGGCAGCTGTCAGCACGTGGTACAAGGCGACTCAGCACCTTACTACCCTCCAAACGGAGCACTCGCCCGCCGGTAGTGGGGCAATGGGTGCCAGGGTGTGTGATCCCAACTGACGACTTGCGAACAGGAATTGTGAGTGCCGCAATGCTGTCGGGAGGTCTTCATTCAGCAGTGCACCGGCAATGGTGAGTGGTGGTGATGTGTGTGATTCATCTTCTTCTTTGGTGTGGCTCATGTAGATGCAGAGTAACAACTACCATTTCACATGCAGGTGTTCAAGCCAGATAACCGCGTCAGGAGTAACGGAGTGTATCGCTGTGATGTCTCCTTCGTATGTGTGGATCGGGGATTGTAATGTCCTGTTCGGCATGACCACAGTCCGCACACGGCTGGAGAGTTTTCAATGTTCCATTTGTGCATCAGGTATTCGCATCTACTGCCATGGCATGTGCAGTGGATGCGATTTAGAGTGGACCGTCATGGTGACTGATGATTATGAAAGACTCCCACATTGCTAGCAGGGGGCAGCGAATCAAGTGTCATTGCTGTATAATTATTACTCCCCCATCATTCACGCTACTCGCCTTCATCAGCGTGGCCAATCGTCGTTCGATAACCCATGACCTGCGTAGCGTAGCGGCTAGCGCTACGCTGCGCTACGAAACCGGCGACCCGGGTTCGATTCCCGCTCACGGCCAACGCCAGTGACGATTATCTGAACCGGTCCCGGGCCTCCCCTAGGTCGACTCAGCCTCAAATGAGTACCTGGTGCGGTGTGTAAAGATCGCCACTAGGGAGACAAAGGCGGCCGGGCGTGGTGTTGGACACCCACACCCCCTCGTGTGCCGTGCCGGCCTTCATAGGTGCTCGCTAACAGCACTTGCCCCTACAGTCTGTTAAGGATTCATATTCTTAGTTCTTGATGCAGCAAATCTGTCTGTGACGGTCCCACCTGATGACGGAGACTTGTGTTGCCTCCGAAACGTCGTGATTTGTATGATTTTATTTTTTATTAATTATAATTTCATTTTTTACCTACGTGACTTTACCGAAAGAACTAAGAATATAGTCTGTTAAGGCTACACGGGGGATCTTTAGGGGGGGTCAGAGGCTCTCATCCAGCAGTGGATAGACACAAGGGGCGCTCAGTACAAGGTGACAGATGCCCTCTAGCCCTGGGATGCTGACGATACCACTGGAGCCACTTACATAACAATGCAAACTTTCTGTGTCGCGTATCACCTTGGAGGAAGCATTTTAATACTAATTGGAACTAATTGCAGCCGGAGTCGGAGGCATTTTACACGTTTCGTTATTTTCAAATTGATATTCAAGGCAATTCACGAAGGGCTCGTTATGTCATTGCCAATCCACCGCCACGCAAAACTCGTGTCTTAATCTGAATATTGGAAACTAATTATGGTCGAGCACTTACAAACATATATTAAATCAAAGGTTACGAGGCAAAGTGGTTGTGTCGGGTGGTGACGGGTTTAACGACACATTAAAATTTACGCGATCTAACCCAAAAAACCTCTATTATAGACAAAGTGAAGTGTGCTACTCATCTCAAGCCCTGAGGCCGTGGATGGAAATTTCACATTCCTATTGGAGGGTGTGAGTCTATCCCGAGGACAAGCACGTGGTACGCGTTTTATCGCCCCCCCCCCGAATGGATGATGGGCCGAGTTAACCAAGTCCAACCAGGATGTGATCTCACGCCCCTTCATCGGAGCCGTGGGGAAAATCAAATGCGATGAGATCTCCGTCCTGTCTACGGTAATACAACTTCCATTATATATAGCAGCGTCATTCATGCCAACAGCATCCCACAACGCTGTGCCTTAATTATATACAAGGACCGAATCCCATATACGCTACACACGGCGAGAAAGAAGCCCAACAAGACAAAGGTCCGCCGTGTAGCCTTCACGGACTGTTGGGGCAAGTGCTGTTAGCGAGCACCTACGAAGGGCAAAACGGCACACGAGGGGGTGGGTGACCAGCACCACGCCCGACCGCTTTTGTCTCCCCAGTGGCGATGTTTACACATTGGACCACGTACTCCGAGGCTGAGTCGACCTAGGAGATGGCCCAGGACCGGTTCAGATAATCGTCACTGATGTTGGCCGTGAGCGGGAATCGAACTCGGGTCGCCGTGTTCGTAGCACGGCGCGCTAACCGCTGCACCACCGCTCCCCACGAGACACACGCACACACACACAGACTCACACACAGACACACAGACTCAGACACAAATCCTGTGCCGCGTGCGATCGCTGAAGGTGCCGCGTGCGTTGCGCCACGTGACTCGTGGGGACACGTTCTGCCAACGTTCGATCTCGCGTCTCTCATTGCCGACAGCTTTCAGAGCCAGCCAAATCCCACACCCACCCACTCGTCTCCCAGCCCCAGCCACTACACGACATTCGTCCGTCAAACGCTTCGATGTTGCGGATCATTCAGAGAGCTTCTCACAGCACTTAGCCCCGGGCTAACGTCTCGGCGTTTGATATTATTCGAGTCATCGTCTTCCCTGGCGTCAAGCGCCTCTCTGCCTTACAGCAATTTCACTTAGAAGCAGAAATGCCACTGTTGGAAAGTGCTCCTCGCCTTCAACTCATCCGTCACTCGCTGAAGCTTTGCACATTCACATGGCGTTAACAGCTTCTGAGATATGGGAGGGCGATGTGGGCCCCCTCTGGCGTTGACACGTCGCTCGCTTGATCATCTCACGCCGCTGTGTCATCTCTTGCCGGGCACCATCTCCTCGTCTCTCAACCGGAGTGGGGTGTTGTTGATGTTGTTGTTGTTGTTTAGGCCCCTTCGTCTGTAGCTGACAAGGCGATTCCCCTTCCATCCTGGTTCCGTCGTGGGAGCGGGGGTATTACACTGGTCAACACACTTTTTCTGGCATAAGGTATTCCAACGGTTTTAAGGTAATTTTGGAGTGCTGATTCCAAATCTGGCATCAGTTTTTGTCTATCACATCAGGTTTTTGAGATATCAAATATTGCATTTTCAATAAAAACTGCAGAAGAAAAATATTAAATAAATGTGGATATCTACATAAAATGATATTATAAACATACTATCCTAAAAATACAGCACCGTATTTTAACACTAAAACAGTCACTGACTCGCAAAAACTTGCAATCATAAGTAACAGAGTTAATTTCGGGTAAAATCAATGAAATGGGGTATGCCGATAGCATAATAAGTATAACCCGTAAAAACAAAGTTTTTCACTATAAATCCTTTATATGCGTGGCGGCTAGAGTCCTCTCGTCCTCTGGCTTGAGATGGCTGCCACCTATGGGTCAGATGATTGCATTGCACCATTAAGCAATTGGTAATTAAATATAATATTTTTGTCCTAAAAAGTGTAACATTTTGGAAAAAAAAATTCACGAACATTAATTGTCACGCACAACGAGTCTGTGTGGAAAATGTCAGCTCGATTGGATCACGGGAAGTGGGTTAAAAAACGACCGAAAGATTTGCACGGTCCTAAGCAAGCAAGCGAACTTAATATAAAGGATTTAAAAATGAGATGTGATAGAGAAAATGTGAGATCAGATTTGGAATCAGCACCCTGAAATTAGTCTAAACAGCTGCAAAAGTCCAGGCCAGAATTTTTTTTTTGATCAGTGTTATTTGTTCTATTTTGATTTTGCTGAAAACAACAACAAAAACAACAAAATACTAATTAAAAACAGTCACTCGGGAGGCATCGGAATGTCGGTGGCACGAGTGGCGTTGTTGACTTTGCGACAGGGACCCCCATCCGTCCTCCTCTCGTCTTCAATGATCGCGAGCGACCCCGTTCGTCACCCCCGACTCGTGCGGGGACCTTCCTCATGAGACGCGGCCACGTGGCCACGCAGATGGAAGCCGCCTAATGAACGTTGCTGCAGAGTTTGTGTCTCAATTAGCTCTCCCTCCCCCACCCCTCGCGGCCCCCTTTGCAACCTCCACGAGATATGTATTCAACAACAGTGTACAAGAACGCCGTTTAATCCTTTTTTTCCCATACAAATATATTAAAAAATGCTTTCACATAGAACTCCCTTGCTGGAATATGTATTTCATTAGGTACGCGTCAATTGTGTTGCAAAGAGGAACTACGACGCAGCTAATAGCCCCTACAGCGTTACATGTTGGAGACCGTGAGCGGAGGAACGATGTGAGAGGCTTGGTTCGACCATGCGAGATCAATAAAATATTGGGGCTCCACCTGACCGATGGCCAGACCCCCTGAGCTGATAATGTAGTTACTACGCCACTGATAATGTAGTCACTACGCCACTGATAATGTAGTTACTAGGCCACCGATAATGTAGTTATTACACCACTAATAATGTAGTTACTACACCACTGATAATGTAGATACTACGCCACTGATAATGTAGTCACAACACCACTGATAATGTAGTTACTACGCTACTGATAATGTAGTTACTACGCCACTGATAATGTAGTTACTACGCCACTGATAATATAGTCACTACACCACTGATAATGTAGTTACTACGCCACTGATGGGGGGTGGGGGGTGGTGGGTTGGGCAGGGGGGTTGGGGGGTGGGTGGGGGTATGGCAAGGCACTGCAACGTGTCAAGGGTTTATCTGTCCACGCATTGATTGAACGCTTCGTTTCCTTTAATGTCCTTAATTGCCAGCTATGGCGCAACAGCTTGGAAGGACGGCCGTAGTCGAGGGGTACCGTGAAGCGATCAAACACCGCAGCCGAGCGAGCCAGCACCGGCCGGCTCCCTCGGCATCGATGAAGGAGGCAAAGCGGAGCAGGAGGAGGATGGGGATTAGGCAGCAAAATGCTGCAGCTGCTGCTGCTGCGTGAGTGAAAGGAACCTCAAACGTGAGACGGAACAACGAAATTCAGGCACTTGTGGTGGGCACGGCCTTTGCAACAGAAGTACCATCGCGAAGAGATTTTGATCTAGCAGTGGATTGAACATGGAGGCTGCTGCTGAGGATTTGGCGATGACGACGTTTACAGAAGAGTGTTGATTTGTAATGATGAGCGATGGACGAGGAATGATGATAACGATGCTGCTGATGATGATGTATGATGGCAATGATGATGGATTTCAAGGATGATGATGGATGAGTATGATGATTGATGCCGCTAATTATAGATGTGCTATTTGCGACGAATCAGAATATAGTTTCGTGCAGTTTGGGAGGTGTGGTCCTCATGCAAAGGAATAGCTCCTGGCCTGCTCTGTCCACAACGAGCAGTGGAAAGAGAAGTCACAACTCCTGGCGCGGTCCATCTCCCCTGTGGTGGTGGGTGATGCAGCACTCACAATTATACTGGTAGGAACCCACTGGTTCCACCAGCCCACAGGGGATTATTGTGTCCGTCCGTCGTGCAAGGAGGGGCTGGGTGGGGAGGGGCTGGGTGGGAGAGGGTGGGCAGGGGCTGGTGGGGAGGGGCTGGGTGGGGAGGATGGGGCTGGGTGGGGAGGGTGGGGCTGGGTGGAAGGTGGGAGGGGTGGGGCTGGGTGGGGAGGAGCTGGTCACCCCGTGGTACCCTTATAAAACGCAACGTTTAACCTACTCACGCCGGCTTGTGCCCGCCCTCACAGTCGGGCATATTTGCGGAATACACCACGCCGCCGTTGACCCTGGCCATTGACCGAGCAACCCAACGTTTCTACCAGCTCCTCAATGGGGGGGGGGGGGGTCACAAAACATCTGTACCGGTCTGTTCTGTAGAGAAGGATGTGCTCTATGGAAGGACGTACTGTACGGAAACATGAACAGCAAAGGGGAAAGCGAAGATAAAGAATGGGAAATGAGAGGAAGTGGATGGGAAAAGAACGGAGAAACGGGAGCAGAGGGGTCAGGAGAGATGAGGAAAGGGAGGAGGAGAAGGAGGCGGCGGTCACACGGAGGCCTTGACACTGCAGCTGCTGGACGGAGCGGCGTCTGTTTTCACAGTGGGCGGGGAGAGGGGAGGCGTTCAGAGTGGGCGTGACCACGCAGAAGTCACGTGATTGACGGCAGGCTCCACTTTGTTCAGATGCCTCGAACAGGGTTCGCGTGACTCGTGCAGCCACTAGAGGCCGCTACGTTTGCCACAATGTTGAACGCACAACGAAAATCCATTCGTGAATCTCGATCGCGTCCCTGAATCGAGGCAACCCATCGACTGAAACACGGAGTCCGGGTGCGTCGTCTTTTGCAAAGATGATGATCAATGTTAAAGAATCGCAGATGCCTGGGCCAATGAATTGTAACAGCGCAGTAACGGCTCGGTGGCAAACGATGCTGGACCGGAAACCAATTAAACCGAGGTGACAGATTAATATTATTATTTTTACAAATTATTGTAGAGGTTATCACTGCTATTTTAATAGCGGGCCAATCTAATAACGGCGATAGTTGGCAGCGCCGAACAATCCCTTACGAAGCAACCGAGGAGCGGGCCACATCTCCCCCTGAGGGTACATGATTTCGGCTGCGAAGGCTCATTGGAGGGAAACGGATCCGCTGCAAAGGAGACCCCACAGCCCAGGCACAACGTGGCGACAGTGGCAGCGGCGTCGCAAACTTTAAAGATCAAAACCTACAGGCGAATTGTTTGCACGAAACCCATGCCGCCCGAACATAGACTGCGAAACGGGACAAACATTAAATAGCGATTCAATACAATTCTGAAAACAAAACTTGTCGAAAAATAATCTTTAGAAAGAGCGTTTTGCGTTCAGTTCGTTGGCCTTCCCCCGCGCCTCCGATTAGCACGGTTGTGTACGTACGGTGCGAAGGAAGTTCAACGTACGTACATACAAATACACCGCATGCCCACAGCCTCAGACATAAGGGAGGCCCAAGTTACGGATGAATGGCAAAAAACAACAAACCCGTTAACGTTTTGTGCGTTCGATGAGTGCTAACACGATTCAAGACCCACGTCTCAAGTTAATATAGCGGCACAAGCCGAGTTCAAATAACCCCCTCGACTCTCTGGGTAAGAGAGTGCGAGTGGAGTGAGGGGGTGGGTGGGTCGAGTGAAACAACAACATGGGCTCTAAGTGGGTGAAGATAAGACGAGTTTTCCATCATTATTTACATGGTGGGAGATAGTTTGGCGTTTTTAGGGCTTTTAATAAAAAAAAAACGATCGCCTCTGTGTGATTGCGTGTGTCAGTCACCCTTGCGTGTGTCTGCCACCCTGTGGGGCGCGGTAGTGGAGCTGCGCTAGGAACCTGGCGACCCGAGTTCGATTCCCGCTCACGGCCAACACCAGTGTGACGATTAGCTGAAGAGCTCCTGGGCCTCCCCTAGGTCGACTCAGTCTTCAATGAGTACCTGTTGCGATGTGTTAACATCGCCACTAGGGAGACAAAGGCGGCCCGGCGTGGTGTTGGCCACCCACCCGCTCGTGTGCCGTGGTGGCCTTCATAGGTGCTCGCTATCAGCACTTGCCCCAACTGTCTGTCGAGGCTATACGGGAGGACATTTATATTTGCCTTTGGCTGGGCGTGGTGCTGGCCACCCACCGCCCGGCCTTCAAAGGTGCTACTCGTTAACAGCACTTGTCCCAAAAGTCTGTTGAGGCTATACGGGGGATCTTTGTCGTTGTGTCGTAAAAAAAGACAAATTAAACGCGCTATTTTCTTTTTTTTTACCCAGGACTGGGCTCCAGACTCAATCAACCCCAAGGCGCCCTGCCTCGTTATTAGAGGCGATTTGACACTGCGCGATATTAAATAAATGCGGGGTTATGCTGAATGTTAAGTAGCTATGAGATAACCGGGAAGGAAAGTTAACTGATTAATTATTTAACGGGGGCGGGAGGGTTTAATATTGCCCGCGATTAACCCTTGAACGGAGACGTCTGATCACGCAGAGCTGTTTATGTCGGTCGGTTTGTTATTAAATATGAATCATATTCTTCTTGGTTCTTTCGGTAAAGTCACGTAGAATGGAAATAATAAAATAATAAAAATAAAACATAATAAAATAATTCTCACGACGTTTCGGCCACAACGCATTCTACGTGACTTTACCGAAAGAACCAAGAAGATAAATCCCTGCAGTCACGAAAGCTTTAAATAGAAAAATGAATCATATTACCCACCTCATCAGCATCTCACACATCCTCAATCCACTGCTGGATGAATGCCCCCCCCCCCGCCATCACGCAGTGTTGGGGTTGTTTGACTATACTTCACCACGCTGGTCAGTGCGAGTTGGTGAATTGGTAGGTGAAATGTTAACTACCTCGCCTGGTATACAGGAGGTCGTGGGTTCGATCCCGACACTGACACCTGCTGTATATTTGGAGTTTGCGTGTCTCTTTCTCCCTTCGTGGTCGCGTGGATTTTTCTCCGGGTCCTCTGGGTTTTCACTCCACGTTTAGAATCAACATCACCACGCGTTTAAATTATTATTATTTGGCTTGCTAAATATGTCTACATGATAAGCCACTTCGTTGAGCCATCATTTGTGGCCAGGATGCTTCTCAAAAAGATCAGTGTGCCCTACCTGGTAAAATAAAATAAAAACCTTTATAGTTTACACATCGCTGATGTTAGCCGTGACCCGGAGTCTCACTCAGGCTCTGCCGGATTCATTGCACGATGTGTTGACGACTGTGCCACTGCTTCATCCCCACGGAATCACGTGGTAAACACATTCCTGCGGAGGGAGCTGGTAGGAACGTTGGGTTGCTCCGTCAATGGCCAGGGTCAACGGCGGTGTGGTGTATTCCGCAAATATGCCCGACTGTGAGGGCGGGCACAAGCCGGCGTGAGTAGGTTAAACTTTGAGTTTTATAAGGGCACCACGGGGTGACCAGCCCCTCCCCACCCAGCCCCACCCCTCCCAAACCCACCCAGCGCCACCCTCCCCACCCAGCCCCTCCCCACCCTCTCCACCCAGCCCCACCCCTCCCATTTTTGGATGCACGACGGACGGAAGGACACAATAATCCCCTGCGGGCTGGTGTAACCAGGAGGTTCCTACCAGTATTATGAACAATTAACATGCAAATACATATGCATAATTTACACGCCTTATTAATATCAACATGAAGTGGAAACATATTAAGGGTGTTTAATAAGTAACATTAATAAAATGACAATTGAAATGTTATGAGCGTACGAACATTAATCATTGTATCATTACGCTGCACGCTGGTTGCCTGAATACTAATGTTCGTAACGCCCACATTCGTGCCCACCAATCAGTGGGCATGCACGACTGTGTACTTGAGAGGCAGTACATGAGGCTTTAACAAGTGTTATTATTTCGATTTAAAGCTTTCGTGACTGCAGGGATTCATCTTCTTGGTTCTTTCCGTAAAGTCAAGTAGAATGGAAATAATAAAATAATCAAAATAAAACATAATAAAATAATTCTCACGACGTTTCGCCACAACGCAAGCAGCCGTCCTCAGGTGAAGAACAGGTCTGTCGAGACGAAAGAGTCTGAATGTCGTCTCGACAGACCTGTTCTTCACCTGAGGACGGCTGCTTGCATTGTGGCCGAAACGTGGTGAGAATAATTTTATTATGTTTAATTTTTATTATTTTATTATTTCCATTCTACGTGACTTTACCGAAAGAACCAAGAAAATTGTTCTTATACAGTAGTACGCAATAATATTAAATACATATGAACGTGCAACCTTTTTTGTCAATCCACTGCTGGATGAGTGCATCTCTCGGCTGGGCGATTTCACAATATTTCACTACGCTGCTGAGCACGGCTTGATGCTGTGGTGAGATGTTAGCTACCTCGCCTGGTATACAGGAGGTCGTGGGTTTGATACGGACCCTGACGCCTGCTGGATATTTGGAGTTTACGTGTCTCTCTCCCCGTGGCGAGATGTTAACTGCCTCGCCTGGTATACAGGAGGTCGTGGGTTTGATTTCGACCCTGACGCCTGCTGTATATTTGGAGATTGTGTCTCTCCCTCTCTCTCCCCGTGGTCGCGTGAATTTTTTTTTACCCTTCCACATTTAGAATCAGCATCACCACGCGTTTAGATTATTTGGCTTGCCATACATAAGCCACTTCGTTGAGCCATCGTTCGTGACAGACTGGTCGCCCAGTGGGGCCTTTACCTGGCAAGATTAAACATGGTTACGTTTTATAATTTAATTGAATTTGATGAACGAAAGAGTAGGCCCAGGACCGGTGGTTGTTGTATCACCAGAAATTCCATTGAAGTCATTCAGACTGTCTTCTCGACAGACCTGTTCTTCACCTGAGGACGGCTGCTTGCGTTGTGGCCGAAACGTCGTGAGAATAATTTTATTATGTTTTATTTTTATCATTTTATTATTTCCATTCTACGTGACTTTACCGAAAGAACCAAGAAAAATTATGATGATGATAGTAATAAGAATGCTTACCCCTTTTTCAATACACTGCTGGATGAAGGCCTCTCTAGGGGGCATTGTCTGCCCATAGTGACGGTTGGTGGAGAGGGGGCTGGGTCCAGGAACAGTTCAGGGGTCACTCCCAGCTGTTTGTTATTAGCCGTCGCTGGGAAGCGAACTCAGGTGGCTAGGTTCGTGGTGAAGAGCGCTAAATCACTGCCTCCGCCCCCCGCCTCCCCCCGCCCCCACATTATCCAAATGTACACAGACACACACTTGGCATCGATAGCCTGCATTGGCACCACGGAATCCCACTTCAATCTCGATTTGAAGTTTTCGTGACTGCAGGGATCCATATACTCTTTGGTTCTTTCGGTAAAGTCACGTGGGTATAAAATAAAATTAATAAAATCACGACGTCTCGGGCGCAACACAAGCGTCCGTCATCAGGTGGGAAAGCATGGTCTGCTGCTGTTGCAGACTGTTTTAAACGGGTTGAAACGGGTGTAGGTTCTTTTATACCTACGTGACTTTACTCGAACGAATAAAAGAGTATGGAAACCCACTTGCTCCTCCGCGGAGCGCCAAGCGTGTCCGCGTCTTAAAGAACACACGGCCCGGCGCTTTAATTGGCGGAGACACCACGCGTTGCTTGCTTGACAGCGGACCCCGCGAATTTTTGTACATTTTGTTCTTGAGTGCGCGCGCACGTTTCAGCTTCCAGTATACGTACAACGAAGACAAAGATCACCGGTTATTTTAACAGGAGTGGGGGATTTCGCGACCAATATCATCCATAATAGAGGTTTTTTTGGTGGGGGTCAGATCGCGTAAATATATAAATGTGTCGTTAAAACCCGCCACCACCCGACACAGCCAACTAGTAAGGGTTGTCACGTAAACAGAACGTGGCCAATTCGTCACGAGTACAACACGCCGGTGTGTTGGAGAGCCAAGCCACAACATTTACAATCTGAGTAGTCAGATTGAAAATGTGTGCTGTGCTAGTGACGAATTGGCATGTTCTGTTTACGTGACAACCCTTACTATGTGGCTGTGTCGGGTT
The DNA here is from genome assembly GCF_015708825.2 of Lethenteron reissneri. Classification (NCBI taxonomy): domain Eukaryota; kingdom Metazoa; phylum Chordata; class Hyperoartia; order Petromyzontiformes; family Petromyzontidae; genus Lethenteron; species Lethenteron reissneri. The sequence continues at coordinate 2,779,108 of NC_083807.1, read as the reverse complement.
TTAACGAAACATTTATATATTCACGCGATCTAACCCCAAAAAAACCTATATTACGGAAGATCCCCAGTGTAGCCTTAACAGACTGTAGGGGAAAGTGCTGTTAGCGAGCACCTATGAAGGCTGGCACGGCACACGAGGGGGTGGGTGGCCAGCACCACGCCAAACAGCCTTTGTCTCCCCAGTGGCGATGTTTACACACCGCGCCGGGTACTCTTTTGAGGCTGAGTCGACCTAGGGGAGGCCCAGGACCGGTTCAGATAATCGTCGCTGGTGTTGGCCGTGAGTGGGAAACGAACCCGGTTCGCCAGGTTCGTAGCGCAGCGCGCTAACCGCTACACTACCGCTCCCACATACATCAACAACAACAACAATAACCGACATTCGCCACTAAGTCGGCGGTGACGTCACCACGACGCTTGTGCCAGGCCAAGTGCACCTTGAGCCCACGTGAAGTGTCGAACGCCCGCTGGCAGGAGGTCACGGGGCAGACTCAGGTGCCACAGGTCGACTGACTGAGGTGACTGGCGGATGCACCACCTGTGCCCCCTATTGTGCCATATACAAAGATCCCCCGTGTAGCCTTAACAGACTGTAGGGGCAAGTGCTGTTAGCGAGCACCTATGAAGGCCGGAACGGTACACGAGGGGGTGGGTGGCCAGCACCACGCCCGACCGCCTTTGTCTCCCCAGTGGCGATGTTTACACACCGCACCAGGTACTCATTTAAGGCTGAGTCGACCTAGGGGAGGCCCAGGACCGGTTCAGATAATCGTCACTGGTGTTAGCCGTGAGTGGGAATCGAACCGGGGTCGCCAGGTTCATAGCGCAGCGCGCTAACCGCTACACTACCGCTCATACACACACATGATTACTGTACTCCCGTCCCCCCCTCCAACATCTCAAAATGTTTTGTAAACTGCCCTCGCACGCATGCACTCTGGCAGCAACGGAAGGCCCCTCTAGCCAGAGCCAATGATTGGATTACAGCGCCGACTGAGTGACAAAGCCGCTGCGGTCACGAGCGTGCACGGAAATTTCAATTTCTAATTGAGGGTGGGGGGGGGTAAGGGCGTCGTAGTCACGACTGCCGCCTCTGCTGCGAGACGCAACGCAGTCAACCTTATATTGTTTTGCTGTTGTTCAATTTTAAAATATTACATTTGCTTTGAAGGAAAGCGAATCGTCGCTCCTCGGTCGGGTGATCGCCGACACGAATGAGCCGGGGCCGGCCAGCAATGCTCGACAGCTTTATTGAGCATTTGGTGGCTTTGGAGCGCCGTTTGGCCGAAACTTTTCAGATCCCTTTTTTTTTGGCAGCAGAGTTCGAGGAAGGTGAAAAGAAGAAGAAAAATAACAGGCGGAAAGCGTGGGCGGTCGGGGATAAATAAACCTTCATTGCACAAAAGGGAGAGAAAAACCCATTAAAGAGGCGTTTAATAAAAGGAGAATCGACGAAAAGTTAGGTAATGTCCTCGTTTGCATTCCCGGCACATCACGCGGCGGCAGACAGAGGTAGGAGGGAGGGGAGAGGGAGGAGGAGAAAGGGGGAGGGAGGCGGGAACGAAGAGGGAGGAGGACAAGGAGAGTGGAGAACCAGGAGGGAGAGAAGATGAGGAGAGAGGAGGAGGGAGGAAGAGGGGGAGGGAGGATGAGGAGGGAGGAGGGAGGAGGAGGGGCGGAGGGTGGAGGGAGGAGGAGGGAGGTGGAGAGAGGAGGAGGGAGGTGGAGATGGGAGGAGGGTGGAGGGAGGAGGAGGGAGGAGGAGGGGGAGGAGGGTGGAGGAGGATGGAGGAGGGAGGAGGAGGAGGGAGGAGGGTGGAGGGAGGAGGAGGGAGGTGGAGAGAGGAGGAGGGAGGTTGAGAAGGGAGGAGGAGGAGAGAGGAGGAGGAGAGGGAGGAGGGTGGAGGAGGGTGGAAGAGGGAGGAGGGAGGAGGGTGGAGGAAGGAGGAGGGAGATGGAGAGAGGAGGAGGGAGGTGGAGAAAGGAGGAGGGTGGAGGGAGGAGGGGGAAGGAGGAGGGAGGAAGAGGGAGGAGGTTGAAGGGCTGCGTGCAGAACGAGAGTGAGCGAGAGAGTGAGCGAAAGGTGGGGGTTTACATAAAGCAAAGTTATTTTAAAAAAATACGAAATGATGAACGAAGCAAAGTGCTGACTACACCGAGCATCTTCTTGTTTCCACTGATCGTAAAAAAAAAGAAGGTGGAAAGAGGCAGGAGGGAGGAGGAGGAGGGAGGAGGAGGAAAGAGGATGAGGGAGGAGAGCACAGATGAGGATTATCAGTTAGAAAAGAAGGATGAGCAGATGGAAGAGGAGAGACAGAAAGGAGGAGAACAGGGAGGGTGAGAAGAGAGCGGCGCGAGATGAGGCGGTGGGGCAGGAGGAGAGTGATGAGGGAGGCAAAGATGAGGACGAGGAGGATAGCAGCAAAAGGAGAAAACAAGGGAGAGAGGGGAGGGAGGGAAGGGATGGGAGAGAGGGAGCAAGGGAGTGAGGAAAGGGAGGGAGGGGAAGGGAGGGGAGGGAGGGAAGGGAGGTGCCTTCGCCGCTATGGTGCTGGTAGCGCAGCAGCAGGGGATCTGGTGATGGGTTTGTGAGGGTGATTTGTGTTTCTTGTTGGTGTCTATGAACACAGTAACACGCAATGGGACTAATGTTACACGGGAAACCCGCGTTATATCTTTGATTTAAAAAAGGGAGCACATAAGCAAATAAAATAGAGAAGGAAAAAAACAAACGACATGATGAACGAAGTAAAGTGCCGAAAGACTGAGCATCTTTCTCGTCTGAGCGCTTAAAAAAAAGAGGGAAGGGAGGGATGGGGGGAGGGAGGGGAGAGGGGAGAAAGCGAGAGGGAGAGCGAGAGAGAGAGAGCGAGCGAGAGAGCGAGCGAGAGAGCGAGCGAGAGAGTGAGCGAGAGGTGGGGCTTTACATAACGCAGAGTTTAAAAATGTAAATTTAATTTAAAATAAATAAATACATGAACAAAAAATTTTTTTACGAAATGATGAACGAAGCAAAGTGCCGAATACACCGAGCATCTTCTTGTTTCCACTGATCGTAAAAAAAAAAGAAGAGGGGAGGGAGGTGGGAGGGGAGGGAGGGAAGTTAAGGGAAAGGAGGGAGGGAGGGGAGACATCGGAGGGAGGTGGAAGGGGAGGGAGGGGAGACATCGGAGGGAGGTGGGAGGGGAGGGAGAGAGGGAGGGGAGACATCGGAGGGAGGTGGGAGGGGAGGGAGGGAGGGAGAGGAGACATCGGAGGGAGGTGGGAGGGGAGGGAGGGAGGGGAGGGAGGGGGCGCCAAGCTGAGCATTAACAAGCGCCAGACTCCCGCAACAAAGCGAGATGGAACACTCTGGTGCAGAACGAGCACGGGGGCAGAAGGGTCAGCAAAGCGCGCAATTCACACACTCGGTGCGCCCGCCCGCCTGCCTGCCTGCCCGCACTCACGCGTGGGGCATTGCAACACTGGACCAATGCCTCCCTTTCGCACTTCATCCATCGATAATAATAACAGTAATTTCATTCCGCCGACTCGGGAGAGGGAGGTTGATGCCGGTGTGGAATGGTTATCACACGGGGGCCTGCAATCCAGAGGTCGGCGCTTCCAAAATGCCAGCGTTGTACCACCACAGTTACACCCGCAGTGAGTCGTTACGTGGTGGGGTAAAGCGTGAGTACGCACATTTCTTCCGAGACGTCTGACCGCCATGGAGGAATAGGGAACATACCCTCGGAAGAGACCTTTAGCCACAACTTGACCATTGCTGGTGAATTCGGAGGCTTATTTATAAAATTTCGCTTTTTTCTGAACGGTTGAAAAGTTACATTGTACAACAATAGGTGGCATCCCGTGGAGATATTCGTCTCTACGTGGGGTATAGCAATGCATTGATTTTAAGAAAAAATAACATCGATTCTTCAGCTTGTTGTCATGGGTTTACATAAGCCGTGCAGCTGCAAGAGGCGCTACCATTCGCCCCAATGTACAAAAAAAACAATCCAATCTTGAATTGAATCGTGACCACGAATCGTGACGATTTGTGAAATTGCCAGAGGAGTTGGTGAATCGTTCTAACCCCGAGGCCAGTTCATTTCAGTCGCGGCTAAAGTGAGCCAGAGCCACGCTTAACTTGAGCCTCTTCTTCAGCCATGATCCCAGAATTTCCACGAGCTGAGCCAAGGGGACCAACACCGTGGCCGAACCGTTCGCTCCTGCGTCTTCTGGCTTGACCATGTGAAATTGTAGTCGTTGCTTGGCATCTGCATTAGCAGCCGTACGAAAGACTGGAAGAAAATAAATGTCAACGGCGCGGCTCCATGCCGAGCCGAGCCGTGTTCCACGCTGAGCCCGAAGTCGTGCCGCGATTGAGAATAGGGCCTCCCTAATAATCTCTCCCTGTTTGAAATGTGGCATTCCCAGCACCGACTTCGCATCACCAATGGAGATGAACCAAAGCGCGACGCTTGATTGACGACATATCCGTCCCCAAATCCACAAGGAGCTGGCAAATTCTTTATTTTTTTGTTCACTTTTTTTTTGGCAAATAAAAAGAACAAATAAACACAACCCCACCGATGTCGTCAGGGGCCATTTATGTTTTGAGCCGAAGGAGAAAAACAGAATTAGAATGTTTATTTGTAATGGAAGAGAAATCCGATGAGCTAGAAAGCTCTTTATTCACAGATGTCCACTAGGGGCGGATCAGAACGTTACTACAACAAACAATGCAAAAACACGATAAGAGGGAAAAGCATAGGAAAGGTAAACACATCATGTAATGTATACTAATAAAACTAAACTATTTTTGATCTTACAAGGTAAAGCCCACGGATGTATAAACGTATTTTTCAGAAGCGACCTGTTCGATCCCAAGTTCAATTAAACACCCGGTGAAGTCAAACACCCACAACACATCTGGGAGAACACAGCTGTAATAAAGAATCTGTAAAATTATATTGATTTTGTATGCACATTCGTATTTGCCGCTTCTGAGCGCTATGTGCATCCTGAAATTGTTTTGGAACTCAAAACTATTTTACGATCAAGCCACCCGATACATGGCCAGGTGATTTGGCTTCGCGGTTGAGGTGGTTCAGAGGTCAGAGGTCAGAACTCCGAGCCAGCACCACTGAGACAACTGGGTTCGAATCCAACCAGCGGCCTTCCGATTAAACCGGGGTTCTCATTTGGTTCTTTCTTCGATGTGGTCACATTCCAGCACTGATGAATGAAACCATCAGTTTGACAGTCACGTGACGAACATTTCTGACACATGCGGGGCGGGTGGGAAAGTGCTGCTTCTCTATCCGTGTTGCTGACCCAAGGTCACTTTGAAGCGCTCTCAGGAGGTAGTGGCTCTGTGATATCCACTTCTGTGGACCGTTCTCAAACGGGCCGTGGCGCGCCGCTCTCGCGCTCTCTCTCTCTGTGACCCGAGCCTGCCTGGCGCAATCAGGATTAAAATTAAATCGAAATGCGTACAATTTTGGATGCAAGCCATGGAAGAAGAAAAACAAATGCCGACCGCATGAACAAATAGACACGCGAGGCCCTTTCAGCGATCACGATCACCGCGCGGAACTCTCCGCTCCCTTCCTCCATATCGACGTCCCGTTGTTTAGCAGACACGTCGCTGAAGATCAGCGGACACCGCTGTCCCAACGTTGGTGGAGATTTAACAGTCGTGGCAAAACCTACAGCACGACACGGCACACGTAGAATGGAATGGCGTTGGCAAGAATACAAACTATACAACATGCTGTTGTATATTACACTAGTCAACACACTTTTTCTGGCATAAGGTATTCCAACGGTTTTAAGGTAATTTTGGAGCGCTGATTCCAAATCTGGTATCAGTTTTTGTCTATCACATCAGGTTTTTGAGATATCAAATATTGCATTTTCAATAAAAACTGTAGAAGAAAAATATTAAATAAATGTGGATATCTACATAAAATGATATTATAAACACACTATCCTAAAAATACAACACCATATTTTAACACTAAAGCAGTCACTGACTCGCAACAACTTGCAATCATAAGTGACAGAGTTAATTTCGGGTAAAATCAATGAAAATGTGGTATGCCGATAGCACAAAAATGAGATGTGATAGAGAAAATCTAAGATCAGATTTGGAATCAGCACCCTGAAATTAGTCTAAAACAGCTGCAAAAGTCCAGGCCAGAAAAAAAATGTTTTTTTTTTGTTGACCAGTGTTATTATTTCTAGATTTGAAGCTTTCGTGACTGCAAGGATTCATATTCTTAGGTTTTTTCGGTAGTCACGTAGGTAAAAAAAATTAATTAATAAAAGTAAAATAAAATACAAATAAAATACAAATCACGACGTTTCGGAGGCAACACAAGCTCCCGTCTTCAGGTGGAACCGTCACAGCACGATAGCTGTATCAAGTGAGTCAGTGTAATTATTCTTTTTCTTCTTCTTGGTTCTTTCGATAAAGTCACGTAGAATGGAAGTAATACAATAATAAAACATTTTATTGTTATTACCCGGGGCGAGCGATAACATCAGCCACTTGCAAACTGAGAATAAATTGAACGCGGACGTGGTGGTGATTGTTGCATTGGGTCGGATTATGTTGGTTTTTGGAAGAAGAAAAAAATCACAGATGTCTCCATCGCCAACAATGGGGGCAGAGCGCCAAGGCGGGACGAGGCGCTATTGGCTTGTTCGTCAACATGAGAATCTTACCGCCGTCTTTGATATTTACCTCCAAGATCTCTCTTGCAATAGAAACACCATCGACAAGAGAGGCAACTTTACGTCTTTGTTATTTTTCTTCTTCTTTGTATTGTGCCAACTTCTTCTCCTCCTACTCCCTCCTCCCTCCTCCCTCCTCCTCCCTTCTCCTTCATCTTTGTATTTCGCCAAAGTTCTTCAGCCGCGTGCTTTCAGCGTCATGTCCAAGAACGAGTGACGATTCAGAACGTTGGCAGAGCAACGCATCTCCCCCCTCCCCCCAACACGTGTGGAGAATTCCCTGCAGAACGAGAGATTACAGATCGACTGCTGAGATCCCTGCAACAGACACATCAGTCAAATTGCGGGCAACTGCAATTATCTCACGCAACCTGCAAACAGAAACGTTTGTAACGTGTCAGCCAACGAGATATTTTACTAATACGCACAGCTGGAAGTCACACAAGTTATTAGGTACTTTATTTACCACATTTAAATGGATTATAATGTCAAGTTTGTTCTTCTATGGCGCGGTAATAGCGTTCCTAAAGAACACCGCGTTATGGAAAAATCGCGTTGTAATATATAATATATGGAGGGGGGAGATGCATTCGCAGGCTGAGCAAAGACCGAGGCACGTGGTTCGCATCTCGAAGCATCCAGCAGCATCCCGACGCCTTGCACGATGGTGCACCGTGGAAGCCGCTACAAGCCGCTTGTTCCGTTCACTCGATCGCGTTATATCCAATTCCCATCCGCGTTATATATATATTAAAAAATGTGTTCCCAAATACATTACTCGCGTTATGAACACACGCGTTACAGGAGAACAGACCTGTACCCAGATATGTATTTGCGTGCAGTGTTTTTTGGAGACCATCACGTCAGTGGAGAAGCTGTTCGACAACCACGGGGGTAGCAGCCTGAATTCAAGGCGTCTCTACGGTGCCGACTCTCAGCACTCGAACCGTCTGAGTCATCGGTCATCCTCGATGGATAGGGTTAAACAACGGCGAGTGAGACCCTGGACAGCGGAGAGAGATTGCGAGAGAGAGAGAGGGTGGTGGTGGAGGGGGAGGGGAGAGATAAAGTGAGCGGAGGAGAGGCAGAGACAGTGAGAGGAGGGAGGGAATTGAAATTAAAATGGGAGAGTGTAGCGAGCGAGTTTGAAGCTCTCTGTTAGCCAAGCACAGCTATTATTGCACACACTCGCGCTTGCCAACTCGTCACGCCGCTGACAGCAATTAGCGGCAGAAGGTGTGCTGATTAGCCTCGCTGGCAACGGTGATTTTATTTATTTACTTACTTTGGCCGACGAAAAACTGTGCCGCGGGACCTCAAAGGCAAATTCTGAGACAGCCGTGAGAGAGCAGAGGTCACGACACCGGCTGTCACATTCTCTCTTTGGCAGAGTCCTAAGCGGCGAATGTGGCAGCAGGACAGCACGGTGCGCCGTCACGTTCTGTTCCTGTGGCTAGGAGATGTTAACTACCTCGCCTGGCATGCAGGATGCTCCTGGGTTCGATCCCGACACTGACGCCTGCTGCTGTGTATTTGGAGTTTGCAGTGTCTCTCTCTCTCATCATCACCACGGTGGCTAGGAGATGTTAACTATCTAGCCTGGTATGCAGGATGCTCCTGGGTTCGATCGCGACACTGACGCCTGCTGCTGTGTATTTGGAGTTTGCAGTGTCTCTCTCTCCCATCATCATCACGGTGGCTAGGAAATGTTAACTACCTCGTCTGGCATGCAGGATGCTCCTGGGTTCGATCCCGACACTGACGCCTGCTGGGTATTTGGAGTTTACGTGTCTCTCTCTCTCTCATCATCACCACGGTGGCTAGGAGATGTTAACTATCTAGCCTGGCATGCAGGATGCTCCTGAGTTCGATCCCAACCCTGACGCCTGATGTGTATTTGAGGTTTGCGTGTCTCTCTCTCTCTCATCATCACCACGGTGGCTAGGAGATGTTAACTACCTCGCCTGGCATGCAGGATGCTCCTGGGTTCGATCTTGACACTGACGCCTGCTGCTGTGCATTTGGAGTTTGCGTGTCTCTCTCTCTCATCATCACCACGGTGGCTAGGAGATGTTAACTACCTAGCCTGGCATGCAGGATGCTCATGGGTTCGATCCCGACACTGACGCCTGCTGCTGTGTATTTGGAGTTTGCGTGTCTCTCTCTCACTCTCATCACCACGGTGGCTAGGAGATGTTAACTACCTCGCCTGGCATGCAGGCTGCTCCTGGGTTGGATCCCAACCCTGACGCCTGCTGTGTATTTGAAGTTTGCGTGTCTCTCTCTCTCTCTCATCATCACCACGGTGGCTAGGAGATGTTAACTACCTCGCCTGGCATGCAGGATGCTCCTGGGTTCGATCCCAACCCTGACGCCTGCTGTGTATTTGGAGTTTGCGTGTCTCTCTCTCTCTCTCATCATCACCACGGTGGCTAGGAGATGTTAACTACCTCGCCTGGCATGCAGACTGCTCCTGGGTTCGATCCCAACCCATACGCCTGCTGTGCATTTGGAGTTTGTAGTGTCTCGCTTTACTAATTGGCTTACTACTAATTAGCTATGTCCAGTGGTGGCGGGTTTAACGACACATTTATATATCTACGCGATCTAACCCAACAAAACCTGTATTATGGACAAGCACTCTTATTCGTCAAATACACTCGTGGCCTTAAATATATACATCTGCGACGTTTCAGGCAATGGCCTTCGTCATAAACACATTGCGCAAAAATGTCGTCGATTCATAATATATTTATATATTTTTGTTTAAGGCATTGCGTCTTATTAACGGATGCGTTGAATATTGCTGCTGCTGCTGTTTGTGCATCATTTGCCAGCGCAGCATCAGTAGCAGCAGCAGCGTCACCGAAATCACCTGGACAATTCCCCGACACGAACACTTGCTCAGTTTAAAAAAAACAAAACAAGGGGAGTATTCTCCCCCCCCCCCCCCCATTTATGAAATGGCCAGACGCAGAATAAAGGGATGCAACTTTTAAAGACGATTGATCGAATACCAATTCACCTTCGCCACGGATTAGCGCTGTTTATTCATTACCTGCACGACACACACTGTGCGAAAACGCATCCGCGCTGACAATAATACTACATCACTGCACGGCTGAGCCCCAATTAATACTGTAATTGGAACATTATTTTTATATTTTGTTCGCCAAGTTTCGTTCAGATCGTTAATTGCGTGCCGCGCACAAGCAAATCACAATGATGCCGGCTATGGGTTGACATCCATCCTCATCACGAAACCACCAATTTAACCGAATGTAAAACAACAGCAGCAGAAGCGGCAGCGGAGTTGCAGCAGCAACATCGGTGGTAGCAACAGAAGCGGCAGCAGCAAAAGTATCATCAGCTGTAGCGGCAGCAGCGGTATCAGCAAGCAAGAGTAACAGCAGCTGAAACAGTGGTAGGCGGAGCCACAGCAGCAGTAGTATCAGCAACAGTAGCAACAGAATTATTTATTACCAGCAGGAGCAACTGCATCAGCAAGTAGGAGCAGCAGTGGTAGACGCAACAACAGCAGCAGTTGTAGCAGCAACAGTAGCAGCAGGATTAGCAGCAGTGGCAGCATCAGCAGTAGGTAGCTTGACTATTCTTATTTATAACACTGGTCAACAAAAAGAAAACATTTTTTTGTGGCCTGGACTTTTGCAGCTGTTTTAGACTAATTTCAGGGTGCTGATTCCAAATCGGATCTCAGATTTGCTCTATCACATCTCATTTTTATGCTATCGGCATACCCCATTTCATTGATTTTACCCGAAATTAACTCTGTCACTTATGATTGCAAGTTGTTGCGAGTCAGTGACTGCTATAGTGTTAAAATATGGTGCTGTATTTTTAGGATAGTGTGTTTATAATATAATTTTATGTAGATATCCACATTTATTTAATATTTTTCTTCTGCAGTTTTTATTGAAAATACAATATTTGAGATCTCAAAAACCTGATGTGATAGACAAAAACTGATGCCAGATTTGGAATCAGCACCACAAAATTACATTAAAACCGTTGGAATACCATTGGAACCTCATTTTCCAGTAAAAAATATGATGATTGTTTTTTTACCCTTCCATCTGGCAACAAAACTGACGCCTTTTGGCGTCATATGGTCCAACCCATGTGAGACTAGGCTCTAAGGAAAGCTGTCTCGGGTGTGGACCAATCAACTTCAAGGACAGTGCACATTATCAGAGTTGTGTTTTTGTTTGCATTATGACTGCAGGTATTGTGGTCTATGCAAACATGACTCCTTGTAAAAAAGGTGTCAGTTTTGTTGCCAGATGGAAGGGTAAAAAAACAATTATCACCGTTGGAATACCTTATGCCAGAAAAAGTGTGTTGACCAGTGTAATATACAACAGCATGTTGACCAGTGTATAATCTGACGAGGGAGGCGAGGTCTTTTTGGCTGGAGGGGGAAGTCCGCGAGATGCCCCGGCCAACCTGGCGGCGGGCCGTGAACACGTTGATGGGTGACTCCGTGGCGGTCTCCGTGGCGGTCCGCTTGTTACTGTGTAACCACGGCGCCGTTGTCCACCGATCACCCCCCCACCCCGCTCAGCGCGAGAAACTCCGCGGGCGAGATAATTGTCCCATCAGCGCCGAGCCGCGGCATCTCGTTTGAATTCCCCCGAGTGCCCCAGAAATGTGTATGGATTATCCCCAGCGTTACATAATTACACGCGAGTGTGTGCGTGCGTATAAGTATGGGAGCGGTGGCGTGGCGGTTAGCGCGCTGCGCTGCAAACTTCGCGACACGGGTTCGATTCCCGCTCATGGCCAACACCAGTGTGTCGATTATCTGAACCGGTCCTGGGCCTCCCCTGGGTCGACTCAACCTCAAATGAGGAACTGGTGTGGTGTGTAAACATCGCCACTGGGGAGACAAAGGCGGCCGGGCGTGGTGTTGGCCACCCACCTCTTCGTGTGCCGTGCCGGCCTTCGTGGGTGCTCGCTAATGGCACTTTCCCCAAGTCTGATAAAGGCTATACGGGAATCTTGATATATACACACACATAACGATTCAAAATCCTATTACGTGACCCAATCACCAGAAATACGCTCGGTCGAAAGCAAAGCAGAGTTGAGCGTGGATATTACTTTAGATTAGCAAACCGTTTGAGAACCGCTTCGGGTATCACTCGCCACTGGTGTTACAGTCGTGGTCGGGAATTGAACATATGTGGGACTCTATAGGAGGACATTGTGGTGTCCACCATTGTTCTATCGCATCCACCTGTGCATCGTTATGCTGCTATTTTATACTGGTAGGAACCTCCTGGTTCCACCAGCCCACAGGGGATTATTGTGTCCGTCCGTCCGTCGTGTATCCAAAAATGGGAGGGGTGGGGCTGGGTGGAGAGGGAGGAGAGGGTGGGGAGGGGCTGGGTGGGGAGGGAGGGTGGGGCTGGGTGGAGAGGGTGGGGCTGGGTGGGAGGGGTGGGGCTGGGTGGGGAAGGGCTGGTCACCCCGTGGTGCCCTTAAACGTTTAACCTACTCACGCCGGCTTGTGCCCGCCCTCACAATCGGCCATATTTGCGGAATACACCACGCCGCCGTTGACCCTGGCCATTGACCGAGCAACCCAACGTTCCTACCAGCTCCCTCCGCAGGAATGTGTTAGCCAGGGGCATAGTAAAGATATGAGGCTTTGCAGGATTAGCTCAGATGTTACTCGCCAATAACGATAGCCGTGGCCGGGAATGAAACTCTGTTTTTCAGGGTTCGTAGTGCAATGCAAGAACCACTCTGCGCGCTAATCACTCCTGACACTGAAATAATGATAATAACCGCGTGAAAATGTTAAACGAAGTTCAACTCTCAACAATCATCATCATCATCATGAGCCATCTCGAATTGTTTATTTCAATGTTAGCTTTTACAAAAGCCATTGAGTGCCTCGAGGCTCTAACTACCTCCGACTTGAGACATTTACCGATACACGCAAGAACATAAATAACACCGTCACTCACGTCCCCTGGCCGCGAACAGGAACTGTCTCAGGGGCCGTCCATAAATGACGTCACGCACCTGGGGGGTGGGGGGGGGGGGGTCAGACATTTGTGACGATGTGTGACGACGACGGGGGGGGGGGGGGGGGGGGAGAAATGTGACGTCACATCAAAATGCGCAACTTTAAATAAATATAGACAACACGTTCTACTTAATTAAATAGACTTTTTAATAAATGTTTTCTCCTACAACATCAGAGTGCAGCGGCACATTAAATACGCACTACAATGACAATAGTTTAAAGCGATTTGAAGCATATAAAAAAAAATGGGGGGGGGGGGGGGGGCAGAGTTTTGTGACGTCATATCTGAGGGGCGGTCTGACTTTTTGTGACCCCGTGTGACGAGGAGGGGGGGTCAAAAATCGTCCAAAATCGCGTGACGTCATTTATGGACGGCCCCTCAACGGATCTTGCCGACTCGAAAACAAAAGCGTCGGCGGCTTTTCCACGGACATTCCTTCCCGTGCCACCCACGAGGTCTGCTGCACCGAAAGTTCACAATGACAAGCGACGCGATCACCGGGTCTCAAGATTGCCCTATCAGGAGGGGTCACGTGTTGGGTGGGGGAGGCTGCCGCGGTGAGTCGGTTAGCACCACTCGAGTTGCAACCCAGAGGTCGCCGGATCGACTATATCTCCCGGCGCGGCACTTGAAGCAATGGACGAGTTTATGAAATGCCACCCCCCTCCCAACCCCCATCTGCCCCCCCCCCGCGAACTCCTTGCCTCTGTGCTCCCAGCAGTGCGACTTCGTCCACCACGGAGGGAGGGGGGGTGGGAATGTGGGTACCCCCACCTCTTGCAAGGCGTTTGGCCATCGTGGAAGAGCAGGACAAACGCCCCTCTGAGTTGTGCTTTCTAGAGCTCCGCCTAGTGGAGGCCCTTTTTCCAGCAGTGGCGTGAGCACACAATTGCACGGGCTACGCCTTTACTTTGGTACAAAGACAATAAATGCGTGCCGTCCCTATTTTAGGAGCCGTGGTTCGTGTAACATGTTCCAGCGTTCACAGTTGACAGCGAGTACCCACGGTGGCTTAAATCACAGTGAATTAATGCGAGTATAAAACTAAATCACAGTGAATGAATGAAAGCAAGAGGCTAAAAGTGTCCTGGCCGCGTCGTTCGTCACACTGCTTGCAATGGAAAGCCGCCTCGTCGTCTGTCCTCCTCCTCCTCCCCACGTGACGACTCAAGAACCCGAGACGGGGAGGGGGGTACGAGGTGATGGGGAGGAAGGGCACGGGGATCGAATGGCCATGGAGGCACATTGAAGCCATGGCCACAAGCATCTCGCCTGGCTAGCCGAATGATCGCCTGGCTAGCCGAATGATCGCCTCGCTAGTCCAATGATCGCCTGGCTAGCCGAATGATCGACTCGCTAGCCGAATGATCGCCTGACTAGCCGCATGATCGCCTCGCTAGTCGAATGATCGCCTCGCTAGCCGAATGATCGCCTCGCTAGTCGAATGATCGCCTCGCTAGTCGAATGATCGCCTGGCTAGCCGAATGATCGCCTGACTAGCCGAATGATCGCCTCGCTAGCCGAATGATCGCCTCGCTAGCCGAATGATCGCCTCGCTAGTCGAATGATCGCCTGGCTAGCCGAATGATCGCCTCGCTAGTCGAATGATGGCCTCGCTAGCCGAATGATCGCCTGACTAGTCGAATGATCACCTGGCTAGCCGAATGATCGCCTGGCTAGCCGAATGATCGCCTGACTAGTCGAATGATCGCCTGACTAGCCGAATGATCGCCTCGCTAGTCGAATGATCGCCTGGCTAGTCGAATGATCGCCTCGCTAGCCGAATGATCGCCTGGCTAGCCGAATGATCGCCTGACTAGTCGAATGATCACCTGGCTAGCCGAATGATCGCCTCGCTAGCCGAATGATCGCCTGGCTAGCCGAATGATCGCCTGACTAGTCGAATGATCGCCTTGCTAGCCCAATGATCGCCTGGCTCGCCGAATGATCGCCTGACTAGTCGAATGATCGCCTGGCTAGCCGAATGATCGCCTGACTAGTCGAATGATCGCCTTGCTAGCCCAATGATCGCCTGGCTCGCCGAATGATCGCCTGACTAGTCGAATGATCGCCTGACTAGTCGAATGATCGCCTGGATGTCCGGCTGTCCCACCGGCGTGGGGCCGTGTCATCAAAATCTCGTCGGCGTGCAAGCGGGCGGGCGGGCGGGCGAGCGGCACCACCCTCCGCCTCCTCCGCCTCCTCCTCCTCTTCGGCGTGAAGGTCACGGCGCAATGACAAGGGGCGGAGGAGTGGGAGAAGGCGCACGCTGCCGACAATCATCGCCTCCGTGGTAGCTGACGCCACTTTTTGCCGAATTCAGTCTCCTTTCGACGTGCGCGTGGGGGAAGCGGGTGGGGAGCGGTGGTGCAGCGGTTAGCGCGCTGCGCTGCGCTACGAACTCGGCGATCCGAGTTCGATTCCCGCGCACGGTCACCAACACCGGTGATGATTACCTGAGTCGGTAGCTGGGCCTCCTCCCCCTAGGTCGACTCAGGCTCAAATGAGCACCTGGTGCGGTGTGTAAATATCGCTACTTGGGAGACAAAGACGGCCGGGCGTGGTGTTGGCCACCCACCCCCTCTTGTGTGCCGTTCCGGTCTGCATAGGTGCTCGCTAACAGCACTTGCCCCAACAGTCTGTTCAGGTTACACGGGGGATCTTTGTCTTTGGGGAGGTGGGTGGGGGGGTGACGCGCATGAGCTAACTTCACACCACCTTGGCGATGAATAAGAAACATGTTTGAAGTCGGGATTCTCCTTGCGTTCCTCTTTCCCTCCCACTGTGTATATTGTTCCGTGTTTCTCTGAACTTTCTTTTTTTCCAACGCTCGACTCACTGTTCGCAGCATACCTTCGACTATAATAGAACAACAACAACAACAAAGTTTTGCTGGCTGAATGACGCCGTGGCCACGTCACCGAGCCGGGTTCGTGAGTGCCGACGTCACGACACCCCCCCCCCCTCCCCAAAACCCTGGCCGTGTGTCCCGCGCAGATGCACGGTCAGTTACTCGCATCGTCCAAATCGTCTACCTCAACAATTATCTTGCTTCTTTTTCGCTTTGTCTCTCGTTTGGTCTGTCTCTCTCTCTCTCTCTGTCCAGTCTCACCATTTCGTGTCCGTCTCTCTCAACCCTCCCTGACGATCTCCTCGATGTATATCTTTCAAATAATGCTTCCTTAATCTCTACAAATCTACCTCGCTATCTCATCAATTTATCTTTCGTTATCTACCGCTGTGTGCGCGCGCGCGCGTGTGTGTGTCACTGCGTGTCTCTCTCTCTCACTCTCTAGGCTCTCTCTCTCTCTCCGGCTCCCTCCTTTTTCTGGCTCAATGACAGCGAGACATTTCAACCCCGCAATGTCATCCGGTCCACCGTAACCGGAACGTGAGGAAGCTGCAAAAAAGTTGGTGACGCTTCCTCTGATCTGCGACTTGCACACTTTCATCCAACAAGTTCCACTGCTTGAGCCTAGACGTCAAAAGAACGGCATTGGACTTGGTGAGACCAAGATCTCTGAGCAAGTCGTTGAGGTCTTTTTGGTTGGGGTAGTATGGGTTTCTTTCGTCAGCTCCACCTCTGAAATTGTCATCTGGATCTACAACGTCTTCCTCGCTCTCTGACTTTTCGCTCTCTTCTAAAGACGGCTGCTCTCTCTCCGGAGGAGTGGGTACGGGGAGCTCATGGCGGTGTGGCACCGGGGCGATGGATGAAGGAAGGTCTGGATACGTGATAGGAGTACATTCTTGCCAGTCCGACGTTTCGAAGGGTTCACCATGCAGAAGTAGCAGTTGCTTGAGTGGTCAGTGGGTTCCCACCAAATTCTTGGGATAGCGAACGTCATGGCTTTCTTTTCCCCGCTCTACCATCCTACAAAAATACGTGGCCTTGAGCAGCAGAAGAGCGTCTCTGAAGCGTGTCAGGCGACGAGACATCGAGGAGGAGGCGTTTCCGCCCAGAGCAAACTAAATCTGTGTTGGGAAGCTTAACCACATTCGCGGATAACAAAGATAAAGATCCCCCCCCCTTCTCCGTATATCCACAACATACTGTTTGGGACAAGTGCTGTTAGCGAGCACCTATGAAGACCGGCACGGCACACGAGGGGGTGGGTGGCCAGCACCACGTCCGACCGCCTCTATCTCCCCAGGTACTCGTTTGAGGCCGAGTCGACTTAGGGGAGGCCCGCAATCGGTCCAGACGATCGTCGGGGTGGTGGTGGCCGTCCCTCCAGTGGACGAGAACCACTGGGGAGATTCTCGGACAAAAGATGAAAACCCCATTCGTCAGATCCCATCAGCGGAGCGCTTGGTGGGGGGGGGGATGAGGTGGGGGGGGGGGGGCTTGGGTGGGGTGGGGGCTGGGTGGGGGGCTGTGGGGGAATCTGCCACTTCATTAAACCGGCGCGGTAGGACCCAGCGTGAGGCCTCGGGCTCCGTGGAGAGCGCACAGCAACAATGCTTAACGTTAGCTTCATTTCACCGGCGCCACGAATCTATTCCACAATGACAAAGATCCCCCGTATAGCCTGTTGGGGCAAGTGCTGTTAGCGAGCACCTATGAAAGCCGGCACGGTACACGAGGGGGTGGGTGGCCAGCACCACGCCCGATCGCCTTTGTCTCCCCACTGGCGACGGTTACACGCTGCTCATTTGAGGCTGAGTCGACCTAGGGGAGGCCCAGGACCGTTTCAGATAATCGTCACCGGTGTTGGCCGTGAGTGGGAATCGAACCCGGGTGGTCACGTTCGTAGCACAGCGCGCTGACCGCTACACTACCGCTCCCCACGAGAGCGCACGGCAGCAGTGCTGAGCGTCGGCTTCATTTCACCCGGCGCCACGAATCTATTCCACACCCCCCGTCCACCACCACCACCACCACCCCCCACCGCTTCTCTCCTGCCTGTCGCATTGTTTTTGAGACCCTTAGGTGGTTATCCAGCCCGGCCAGCTCACACCGTGAGAAATCTCTGCAGATTTTTTTCGTGTGTTTTTTTTTCTCTCTCTCTCAAACATTTTTTTTCCGGCATCAGCGGCCCTTGAACTGTTACTGTGGCAGCCGTTACAAGGATTCAGACAGCGCCGCAGTCGGTCCGATAGCGAAACAAAAAACCCACAAAAAATATTAACGGTCGCCTTTAATCCTGCAGCTGTAATTTGCCTTGGCGCGTGTGAGTGTAGGGATGGTGCACATTGTGATTGGTGCGCTCTGCGTCTAAATCTCTTCTCGCTCTCTTATCGGCGATATTTAGTTTTTCGTTTGGAGATTACAGAGCGCCGTGACGAGGTCGTTTTTCCCCCCTTCAATTTAATTTAGCGCTCGCAACATTACCAACACAAGCGCAAATTAAAACGAATGAATGAGATGGTGTAAGTGCTTGAGAGCTGTATAATGTTAAAATAATATTTATGTTTTAAATGCGATGTAAAAAGTTATATATTACACACAGACATGAGAATAATAACACGGATCAAAGAGAAATATAATACATGAAAATAACAGAAAACTCGCATTCGTCAATAACCATGTGTGGCTTTAAAAATTAAACAATAGTCGACGTTTCGGCCAACGGCCCTTCCCCGTAGCACAACACCAAACCGGCTGTGAAGAAAGCCGTCGTGGGGGTGGGATCACCATTCACGACAGCGCAGCGAGTTGAGATTTGCCGTGAAATCATCTCGCGTGCAGACGCTCAGATCTAACCGGTCCATGCAAAACCGCTCGCGTTACGCCCGCAACTGTCGGCAAAAATCGAGCTCGGCGCATTCGGGGCCCGTAGCTCGGTGCAGGTGACCCACTGCGCCCGTTCCTCTTTAGTAGCCTATCCTGCCGGTCGAGTTTGCGGGGTCAGGGGCGAGCCGAGCGTTAGCGCTGTGCAGCTTCGATTCCGAAGAGAGACAGTCCACTGCACTGGCCGCAACCTCCGATTAGCACGCTTGGCTACGTACGGTGCGAAAGAAGTTCAACGTACATCGGGCATGACCCGTGCACGACGTTCGACGCGTACCTCCGGTGGTTCGAACCAAGCGGCCGTGCGTTGATTTTTTTTTTACTTTTCACGATGTATTATTCTGTTATTATATATAAACAGAGTCCACACGACGCTACGCCTCAGATTTGTGAGAGAGGAGAGAGAGAGAAACTGAGAAACGCGGGGCCCATAAACCACGCGGTTT
Organism: Lethenteron reissneri; assembly: GCF_015708825.2. Classification (NCBI taxonomy): domain Eukaryota; kingdom Metazoa; phylum Chordata; class Hyperoartia; order Petromyzontiformes; family Petromyzontidae; genus Lethenteron; species Lethenteron reissneri. The sequence goes on along the minus strand of NC_083807.1, from coordinate 2,760,150 downwards.
AATATACAGCGCCATCACCACGGCATGCGGCGAGATTCCGAACGGCGGCTCCGTCCAGCTCTGTCGGAGCTCGGCAGAAATTTACGAGCGAGGTCAACGTGACGGCACACGTTACGTGCGGAACGCTCTCGCATTGCGAGCACAGCAGAGCGGATTTTTTTTTACTTTTCCCTCCGATTGTTTCTTCTACACGTAGATGTATGTTGTTGTTTTTGTTGTTTTTAACAAAATATATTTTTTACACCCAGACAGGCTGGCTCAGCGGTAGAGCGAGAAGCACGCGATCCGAAGTTTGCGAGTTCAATCGCTGTGGCTTGCAACACTTCATGAAAAGTTGGCTGTGGTTGTCATGTCGATAAAGACACCCCCGGCATAGGAACGTGGAATGTCCACCACTGGCTCAAGGTTGGACACTGGAGATGAGCCCCAATGCTCGGTGGAGCAGGAAATCACTGACTTGTTGTTGTTGGTGGGTTTTTTTGATAATATAAAATGTTATGTTTTAAAATCGTTTCGCTATTATGCGGCGGAGCAGCGCAACCCTCTATTGCCTACAGAAGCGGATCTCACGGAGCTACCACTGAGTTCCCTCCGAGTGACCTCTGGTCCACAAAGTACAGAGTTCAGCACTTCTCCCCCACCCCCCTCCCACCTGCACTGCTACACGAGGAGACGAATGTTCGACGCGTGAAAAAAATCAGACCCATATTTGAATTCTCAGGAGCTGGATTTTTTTTTTTTGCCAAGTCAAGTGCAGAACCAAATGTGATGTGATGGGATTTGTTGTTATTGTTGTTGTTGTGTGCACTCGTTGACGACCTATCTCTGACCACCGACTCGCGACGCCTGAGAACCCGATTTAAATCAAGCACGATTAGCCGCATTTATTTTGAACTCGCCATCTCAGCGATGCCAGCTCAGCGACCTCTGACCTCTGAGTTATCCCAGCCGTACAAACCCCCCACCCCCCATTTTTTTTACCTCCGCAACAAAGACATCTTTCACACGAATCCTCATTTCCCCGAACCCTCCCCCCATGCATCACCAATTCTCAAAAGTGTAGCATGCCAGCCAGCCAGCCAGCAGGCATGTCGGTTGTTTCCATTTGGCCAACGGGGGGCATTGTAGTAATACTAATGATGATGCCCGCCTGCTCCCTCTCGGATTCGAGGCGGAGGCTTCTGGGAGAATCACGCGCGCGGTTCTGTTTTGTTTTGTGTGTGTGCGGTGTCTGATTTGAGCGCCGCTGTTTGTGTCAGCAAATAAATAAATACATCTCTTGCCAAATAACAACGGCTTCTCGTCTAGCCGTGCGATGCCGGGCTAAAGACAAAAAAAACAACAACAGCAACAACAAACAAACTCCATCCACATCTCGAGGATGGAGAGCCCACCAAAAAAAACCCAAAATGAAATCAATAAAAAAGAATGGAAGGCGCATGCGATGGAATGACTTAGCCCTGAGAGGACGGAAAGATAACAACAACAACAACAAAACAAGCAGCAGCGTTCGACTTTATTCTTCTCTCTCCGTGTTTTATTTTAGTTTTTTCTCGAGTGGGGAAAACGGGGGGCGGCGAGGAGGGGGAGGGGGCGATAAAGTTTTGCGCTCTTAGATCATCCGTCCGTCCGTCCGTCACGACCGGGCAGCAGAGAAATCGCGGCGCGGAGAGAACGCGGACAGATTTGTTTGCGCATACACAGATTAAACAACAACAACAACAGCAGAACTTAATCCAGAGCAGGGCTTTGGTTAATCTCACTCGACAAGCACAATCGAAGGTTGCTATTCATGGTGAGATTGTTGTTGTTGTTATTGTTGTTGTCCCGGATTTGTCCTCGTTAAATAATTTATTTCAACAAATACAATTCCATTTCCCCCCCCTCCCCCCAATCTCGTGTCCCTCTTTCTCTCTCGTCCTCCACCCTTCATAACGAGGAGTCGGCCCTCGTCCCTAAGAAGACGACGGCGATGAAGAAGAAAAAGCAGCACCGATATTTCGACGCAGGCGATTAGCGTGGGAGGATCCTTTTTTAATCTTGTGGAATGTTCTGCACCGGGAGATATATGTACGCGTGTGTGTGTATGTGTATGCCTGTGTGTGTGTGCGCATGCTCGCTCACAGCACTTGCTCCCACAGTCTGTCAAGACTATAGGGGGGTCTTTGCCTTTGCTCACAGCACTTGCTCCTATAGTCTGTTAAGACTATAGGGCAATCTTTGTCTGTGTGTGTGTGCGTGCCATTGTATGTGTGTGTGCTCGCTAACAGCACTTGCCCCAACAGTATGTTAAGGCTATACGGGGGATCTTTGTCTTTGTCATTTTGTGTGCGCTCGCCGACAGCACTTGCCCCAACAGTCTATCAAGGCTACACGGGGGATCTTTGTCTGTCATTTTGTGTGCGCTCGCCGACAGCAATTGCCCCAACAGTCTGCCGAGGCTACACGGGGGATCTTTTTCTTTGTGTACGTGGCGTCATCGATGGACGAGCCCACCTTGGGAAATGTCCTTTGCAGACAGCGCCGCACCTGGCAACCGCCGAGCACAACAAACCCTTTTCCATTGCGAGATTCGTCACGGCTGGAACTTAATAATGCCCGCAAGCCACAGGCCACAGCGGGGCGGGTGGTGGTGGTGGGTGGATGGGGGGTTAGAACACAGAAGAGACAACAACACAAAAAAGCTACCGTTCAAAATGTTGCCCGTCTTATAGGCGCCGCTGCCATGACTTTAACGTTTTCACGCCCGACAAATTTAGATTGAACTCCTAAAAACAAACCCCCCAACAGACGGACACTCCAAATCGTTTGTCGAACGAGGAGGATGGGGAGCAGACAACTCCGGCCGCTGTGGGTGGTCTCGTAAACTTACTACCGACGATTATTTGATCATGTACGTACGTTGAACGTACGTAGCCAACTGTGTTAATCGGAGGTACGGAGGCGGGGGGCGTGGGGGTTTAGGACAGCAAACTATGCATGTTGAATTTATTTCGCACCCTGCTCAGCCAACCGAGCTCGTAGCGTGCAGCGTGCAGTGTGCAGTGTGCATCGTGCCCAACTCTGCGCTCGCTTCCTCGCCAGAGGCAGCTCAGAGCAGATCACACATGGCCCAGGGATGGCACAACGGCCGCCCACGGTGGCAAGATGTTAACTGCCTTGCCCGGTACACAGGAGGTCTTGGGTTCGATCCCAACCCTTGTATATTTGAAGTTTGCATGTGTCTCTCTCCCTCTCTCCCTCTCTCCCTCTCTCTCTCACCGTGGTCGCGTGGATTTTTCTCCGGCTCCTCCGGTTTTCTCCCTCCATATTTAGTAACACCCGTTTCTGTTATTTGGCTGATATACATTTCCACACGATAGGCCACTTCGTTTACTAATAATTTGTGGCCAGATCGCTTCTGAAAAAGAGCTATATAGCTCAGTGGACCTTATCTGGTAAAATGTAAATAGTTCAGTTTAAAAAAAATATATATATTTTTTAAATATACTGTGTTTTGTTGTTGCATTTCCCCAATAAGTATATGACGCTCGTGGCTGTCCATCAGAAAAAAAAACAACCACGGCGGACATTCGCATTCCTGCGTTGCGTGTGACTAAGTACATTTTTCTTCTTTAAACCTGCAAGCAACCATGACTAAAATCGATCCAATTATCCGCACAGCAGAATGCCAGGCATTACGACGCGCGTTTTATTTTTGTTTATTATAATGAGCACAAGCGTTTGGGATTCACGTTCTGTCCGATATCACAGCCACAGTTGCTGGAGGCTTCTTCTTTCGGCAAAGGCTCCCATGAATCTCTTCGTTTTTATTGGACAGTTTTAAGAACCGTGGTTTATATAACTAAACAAAAAAAACCGGCGCGTTATTATTTTATATTTATATTATTCCCTTAATACTTGTGTTACTTAAAATTGCATTTCTGCGGAGAGTGTCACGGCGTAATAATTTCTTTGCTCATCCCGTGGTTCTCATTCCTCAGCAGATGCATCGCAATTTACAAAGAACACGTGCAACACACATTTTAATCATCATCATTTACAGCACATTATAAATCCGCTGCTAGATGGAAATCCCTCCCACCCCTCCCACCCCTCCCACCCCTCCTTCCTATCGCAAGATCGTCCACCGTGGGTTGTCCATCGCCCACGTGACTCAGCTGGCAGAATGAGCGGAAGCCGCCAATCAGAGTTAAAATCCTCGTTGCGGGGTTGACCCAGCCCATCATCGCACTCCGGGGGGTTGGTAAAATATAGTACTGCTTTGTTTAATTTAATTTATTATTTTATCTTTATACGTGACTTTACCGAAAGAACCAAAGAATAACTGCCTTGTTGCACCACTAAGCAGTGGTTGCCCAGTGGGATAGACCCATCCCTGCCATAGGAATGTGGAATTTCCACCACTGGATGCTCAGGGCTGTATAGGGTGAGAGGAGCACCATTGCCTCAATGCGCATTTCAGCAGCAAATCACCGACTTGTTTTTCCTGGACTTACGGAGCCTTTTTGGGTGATCAAGTTTTTGTTTTTTTTGCCAGGGCACTGCGATGATAGCGAGCGAATCGTCAGCCGGCGGTGGGTAATTAGTGATGGGCACCTCTGTGAATCAGCACGCGCCCGCTTGGAACGCAAACACCGTGTAAGGTGTCTCTCGAAATCTCGCTTAATTTAGTTTCACGCTTTAATCGCCACTGGCGGGCGAAACGCTCTCGACGCCAGCCGCGATCATCTAACTGAACAACAAGGAAAAAAATACGACCCAATGATCGCGACCGCCACTAAAATGATTAATTACATAATCTCCATTCTCCGCGCTTACTGCCAGTCATTTCTGATTGCCGATATGCCTGTTAACCGCAGTCTGCCGCGATGGCACAGGCCACGATACGGCCAGGGAAGCTTTAACGTCGCTACAGGGAGTGGCAGCGCCGTGGTGAAACACTCGCGCCTCGCAGGAAGAAGCTCCTGGGTTCGATTCCCGACTCGGGTGCCTTCCCATGTGGTCAACACGTGGGGTTTTTCATGCAGGTTCTCCGGTTTCCTCCAACAGATAAACGGAACTAAATAAAACGGGAGTTAAGATGTTTAGACAGCTTTTTCAAGCAATCAAGTTTGCATTTGACCACACACAATTGTGGCAAAACATACAAAATAAACACGCTCTGATAATGCTCTTTGGTTCTTTCGGTAAAGTCACGTAGGTGAAAAAAATATATAAAATAAAAAGGTGAAAACAAGTAAATTAAATTACGACGTTTCGGGCGCAACACAAGCATCCTTCACAAGCGCCCGAAACGTCGTGATTTAATTTACTTGTTTTCACTTTTAGATTTTTTCTTTTATTATTATTATTATTTTCACCTCCGTGACTTTACCGAAAGAACCAAAGAGTATGGTGGATCCTTGCAGACACGAAAACGTCAAATCTAGAACGCTCTGATAATGTAATGTTCGCATTGCCTTTGACACCGATTGGCCTGCGGCCTTCTCCGTGGCCTCGTCTCAGCAGTGCGAGATCAGACAACGCCCAGTGCAAACTATCCGACTTAGCTTTCCAAAACATTGAGAACGTAATCATCCTTAAAAGCGTTTCTTTCTCTTTACTTCTCTCGATTAAATTCGGACTTTGATCGCAGTACGTACGCGCGTGACCCCCCTCCCGTGACTCCGTAATGCACGAGGAGTGGAGACATTTAAAAGCTTTTTACAACCCAGTTTTTTTTTAAAGGAGCAAAAAAAAGCCTCGGCTGTAATGAGAGAGAGAGACAGAGAGCGCGCGAGAGAGAATGAGAAAAACGCTGGATGCTCAAAACAAAGCAGCATTGATTTTCTTTAATCTAAACCAAATTCGAGTTAATTCACTTAAACCGGTGAAGATTGCATTTGCTCAGCCCCTGAAGGACAAGGATTGCTCGTGTATGCGGTAGTGCCTTCGCGTGTACAGCAACCGGCATAAAGCCCTGCTTGCATATTATAATCACCATCAATATCATCATCATCATCCTCCTGCTCATCATCATTATCGATGGAGTGAGCTCGAGTTTCCGTAGAGAAAGGGCCTACATAAAAACAAAACACATACATTTATAAACAATCAAAACCGATCACAAAACATTTTTTTGGAAGAGCCGCACTGAGATTTCTACACACGAAGTAAGCGCCGACAATGGGAGTGTCCGAGCAGGTGAGACGCCGTCGTCAACGTTAGCCAGGCTGCACGTGGCCTCGAATCCTGCAGCGGCGAGGGTTGATGGATCACCTCGCGAAACTCCCTCTCTCTTTACCCGTGTGGCGTCATCGAGGAGCTCGCCAGTATGAAGGCGGCACCACAGACACAAAATAAAACATGTGGACACATCAACCCGTTCCGTCTGTCTGGGATGGAACGTTGCCCCACCAACCCCCCACCACCTCTCGCACGCGTGACTCTTCGCCCGGGGCTCAGATGTCCACTCATACTCACTCATAGGCCGATGACACCTTCATATGCAGAGGACGGCAGAGCTTAGGCAATTGTTGTTAGCGCCGGCTCGCTGTGGAGCTGCCGCCTTCTCACAGGTCGCTCCGCGCACCTCCTCGACGAGTGGAGAATTGAAGACAACTCACGGGGCCGATTGGGGGCTACCCGAACCAGACGGCCGACTGCGTTGCCAACAACCGCATCCTACGTCCGCTCTCCGGCGGGAACGAGCAGCATCGGTGGCGCTACCCCGTGACTCACCTGGCCGTACACGTGGTCGTACACGTGGACGTACACCTGGACGTGTGATCTGCACACACACACTTGCCATGTGCTCGAGAGAGAGAGCGAGACTTGTCTGCGGATCTCTCGCGCCTCTGAGTCATCCTCTTCGTTCGAGAGCGACTTTGAAAGATGTTTCGTGGCAAAAACAATGGATTGGCGGAACAAACGCGTAAATATTAATTGAGTTGGGGGGTGGGGAGAACTACAACATTCGCCGTCTCAGATTCAAACCGACGAGAAATTACTACGCCCGGTGGGAACGGGTTAGGGGGAAATGTGAGGAGCACTTCGTAGAGTAGCATGCGAGACCAACGAGACAAACATAATAGGAATACGTAAGTTAAATCAAGTTCCCTACAGAATTGGAGATGTCTGTAGGAGGGATACAAGTTAGCCAAAGACAGCAAGACAACAATGTAACGTATTCTTAGGTTTTTTTCGGTAAAGTCACGTAGGTAAAAAATGTAAATTTAAATTAATAAAAGTAAAATAAATATAAAATCACGACGTTTCGGAGGCAACACAAGCTTCCGTCTTCAGGTGGAACCGTCACAGCACGGTAGCTGTATCAAGTAACGATTGCTGTATCAAGTAAGAGCAATTGTGCTGTGACGGTTCCACCTGAAGACGGAAGCTTGTGTTGCCTCGTGGTTTTTATTTTATTTTACTTTTATTAATTTAAATTTAATTTTTTTTACCTACGTGACGTTACCGAAAAAAACCTAAGAACATGAATCCTTGCAGTCACGAAAGCTTCAAATCTAGAAACAATGTAACGGCTCGCATTAAAGTAAACAGGACTCGCCAACAGACAGACAGATACTCGCCGAGTGTGTGGGGCGGTGTGGTGACATCAACAGCAACAGCACGCCAACCCCACCAGACCACGCCTAAATGCCGCAGCTGCCAGAGACCAAGCAGGGCTTGAGGCTGGTTCGCAATTGGATGGGTGCTAAAAAGACAAACAACCCCACGTCTATGGACAGGCTCGGACAACGATGAAGGCTCGTGTGCAGGGTGCAGGCGTGGATCGTTACAACGCAAGTCGCGACCTGGGGAGGCCTTCATCCAGCAGTGGATTGACCACAGGTGACGACGATTTTAGACGGCCAGGGGCTTGTCAGGTGCGGTAGACGAGGGGTTGCGAGTCGTGGCCAGGAGATGCTCCGGTTTCTCCGTTTTCCCTCTCACACGAAGAAAAAGCTTGTGTGGGTGGAGTTGGTCAAACATAGCAGTGGCAGGACCCTCCTGCAAAAAAACGGTCTTGAGACTCAGCTAGGTTTTGTTTCCCTAGGTAAAAAAAGAATTTATTTTTTATTATTATTACGTATTATTATTTATTATTATTCGTATGTTTGTCGGAGTGACATGATACATTCAGGCCCCGGGGCTTCTGGGAACTGGAGACAGCGCTTGCTGCGAGAAAGCAACAATTTTCACTGCAGGTTGATCATTAAAATTACACTTTTATTTTTGAAAGACCAGCGATCAAAGTGCATGAAAAATAACAGGGGGTGGTGGCGGTAGTGGTGGTGGTGGTGCCAAGGAAGAGGATGCAATAATTATTTAATTCGGGATTCTAAATTGAGCTCCGCGGAAAGACTCGGTTGACCCGGAAAATCGGGTTGTTCACGGACACCTTCGGAAATGTATTACGGATCAAAGGTCATTTGGCACTTTGCAATAATGCTTACATCGTGTGTGCGTGCCTGGGCACTGTATATAAACAAGCAAGCACACCAACACGCGCGCGCGCACGCACCCATACACAGCAAGACACGAGATGAGCTCTTCACGTGTGACGGAGCGCGGTTGACACGGGCCAAGAAATGGAATTGGACCTGGGCGACCACCCGCCCCGCCCCTAGCCGAGCTTGTCACATGTTGCAATCTAAGCAAGTTTTGAGCCTGTGTAGTGCTTGTATTGGGTGACTACCATGCACAGGTGGGCATAGACTGCTGTTGATGTGTGGGTTATGCGGTGAGCAGTAGAGGACTGTAAAGCAAAATCACCATCACCCCTCCCTGCACTACTGAAAAAACACAACAAACAGCTTCTGAAGGTAACCACCACCACCACCATCACCACCATCACCTCGTGTGGCGGAGACGAGCGCTCACGTGCGAAGTATCGAGCGGACGACAAGATCCGTGCTACCGACCTGCAAGGCACTCAATGGCAATGTTGACAGGAACAGATCCATATTTATACTCTCCAACGATGTCCATCACACATCTTCCCAGTACTTCGAGGTCAAGGACTTTGCCAGCACCGTGCAGCTCCCAAGTTTTTGAGTGTTTTTCTTTCGCTTATTAGACAATCGTAATCGATAAATATGTTAAGTCTGTCTTGCAAACTCACCTTTTTAAACTGCACTTCACCCACCCACCCCGCTGGTTCTGGCCGTAGACCCTGCAGTATTTCCTTCCCATACACGGTGGTGGCGCATTGGGTGTGCGTCTACGGATGAAATGCGCCACTTTACAAATGCAAATCATTATTATGATAATTATTATTATTAAGTCGGTCCTCAATCGATATCTGTGCCGATCGTTTGAATCACGCCGCTGCGGCTCGGAGCCACGGTCAACGAGCTCGGCGCAGCTCTGAGTCGCCTGGAGCGGAGCCGGCTCACGGCCGCGTTTTGATCCCTTCACTTTGTTCTGAGCAAGTCGACGCGACCCTCTGCTTCCAAGCGCGGGTTATTGGAGAGAGTGAGAGAGACGAAAGCAACACGCAATACGACTTTGGGGCCGTCCATAAATGACGTCACGCACCTATGGAGGGGGTGGGGGTCAGACATTTGTGACGATGTGTGACGATGCGGGGGGGGGGGGGGTTGAGAAATGTGACGTCACATCAAAATGCGCAACTTTTTATAAATATAGACAACACGTTCTAATTAATTAAATAGACTTTTTAATAAATGTTTTCTCCTACGACATCAGAGTGCAGCGCCACATTAAATACTGTACACACTACAATGACCATAATTTAAAGCGATTTGAAGCATGTATTTTTTTTGGGGGGGGAGGGGCAGAGCTTTGTGACGTCGTGTGACAAAGTGGGGGGGGGGGGGGGTAAAAAATCGTACAAGATCGCGTGACGTCATTTATGGACGGCCCCTTTGGCAATGCAAAGAAACCCACAATATCCTCAACTGGAATTGGCCAATGTAAAGGTTCCAGGCCTGCGATTTCTCGGTCGTGGAAGGGCCTCCACGTGAAAGAGCTCTGGAGAGAGGGCATTTGGCCTACTCTTCCACGCGTCGTTGGTACACAGTCCCCTTGTTGCACGGCGAGTAACAGAGTCTGAAGTATTCAGCGTTCAGCAACGACCCACGACATAGGCACAGCGGCCATAGCAATCGGGGGACTTGTTATCAGATACATCGACATCACGACAACGTAATGCTAGGATGGCTACTTGCTGCACAAACAACCGCAGCTTTGCTGGAGCGACGCTGTAGCCAAGGGGGGGAGGAGGGGCGAGTGGGGTAGGGTGCAAATCGTAACGTCTAATCGGATCGTGATATGTGCGGGTTATCAGCCATGTCCCCCCCCCCCCCCCTTGCCACCCGACCGATAGCGACGAGGTCTTTCAAGACAAAAGCATCGCTGGCTCATCGCTTGCAAAGCGGCTCTTGGCTGCAGCAAATGCAGCAGCAGCGGCGGCGGCGGCACTGGTTTCCGCGGTGCCTCGTGCTATTTTTAGCCCTCCGCCTGAGTCTCTAAAGCTTGTTTTGGGAAATGAGAAAAGCTGCAATAATAAGTGAGAGGCTTTGAAGTGAGAGGTGGGAGGTACAGAGGAGGGGGGGGGGGGCTTGTGAAGGCTGCAGCCACCAGCTTCTCAGAGTCAATATAATTGGCTCCAATGTCTGCGCCACCAATTGCTGTTTCGGGTGCACGCGGCATTTCAATTGACAGCAGCTCTGGGGTGCGCGGCGGGGTTTTTTTTTTGCGGAAACAATCAACGCGTAGGTGCATTCATTAATTCGTTTGTGCGAGCGCGTGCAATTAATTAGCCTTCCTTTCACGAAGGAACGCGTACACACACATACACACGCGCGCGCCCGCTTATTGGTTGAGAAAAAATGTAATTAAATTGAAACATTTTACAAAAATGTGTTTTCACGCCGTTCTTTGGCGATTATTGCAATGGGCATTGCAGTGAGATGAACGTGTGCGCGTCTCTTGCGGTGAGCGTGAGCATGTGCTATTATTATAAAAAAAAATGTCACGTGGAAGCAGATACCGCAAGAACTGCCCCCGAGATCACTTCAAGTCACCTCCGATTTCACACTCGGTGATACGACAATTCCTCTCGTGCCATGCTAGAAAATTTTGTTTCGTGGCCTGTCAAACCAAAATATTGTTTTACTTATTAGAGCTACATTAAGGTCAATTTAGGCGATTCACCAAATTTTACTTCACGGGTTTATTGTAGAGTAATTGGCGAGCGATAAAAAAAACCCCATCAAGGGACGAGGCTGGGGAAGCCAATGTCACCTGCCAGAGCAATTTGTGGTGCGTGTGGAACGTGAGTGTGGTGCACAAGAACCCCCTCGCTACGCAAATGAAGGGATTCACTTTTTCTGTAATTATTCGATACGCGAGAAATCAACTGAAGAGACGATAGGCCGCTCCTCACATGTGCACGCACAACCCAAAACAAATATCCACCGTCATAGCCTCATTAAGACTGGAGGAATCCGATGAGCTATGCAGCTAATTTCATGAAAAATACCGTTTCTGGCAATAAAAACAGGTGTTGAGATGTGGAAACGCCAAATAGATATCTTTATGCAAGGAATCACATACTCGTTGTGAACATGTAAACATACATGCTCTGGTAATAGAAACATTGTCTTGGACACTGATTGGCCTACACCAGTGACAGCAGCCTTCTTTATGGCCTCGTCTCACCAGTGTGAAACCAAAGAACGCTAAAAAGCGAACAGTACAAAGGCAATGCACTTATCAACGCATTTGGCGCTCGGATTGAGCAGCTCTATCATAGGGTACCCTTTTGCCAGATATCAAAGTATGAAAAATAAGAATAGGTTTTTACCGCTTCTGGCAATAAATCAGGCGTTAATATGTTCGAACACCAAAGGACACCTTTTTCCAGAAAGGCTAAAACCTATTCTTACTTTTAAAACTTTGATACTGGCAAGAAATAAAGTCCCGCGATTAAGCTCTTTTCCACGCAAAGGTGTTAGCATAGAATTAACATAGTATTAACATGTCATTAACATTGCATTAGGCATTGCATTAAACATCACATTAACATGGCATTACATATAATTAACGTAAATTAACATCAACATGATAGCATATTGTTAACATAGTATTAACATTGCATTAACGTATAATTAACATAGTGTTAACATATTATTGACATGACCATAGCATCAACATGGTAGCATATTGTTAACATAGTATTGACATTGCATTAACACAGCATTAACATAATATTATCATGATATTAACATAGCGTTGATATCGCATTAACATCATCGTAACATAGAATTATCCACGACGGATCCACTCACACAAACAAAAACCTCTCTCACGTACGAGCCCCCCCCTCCCGCATACTCGGGCCTTCGGCAAAATCAACTCGCGATTTCTTTACAACAAATAAATCAAATTCGCAACAAATTGACAGAGTTTTTCGAGCCGTCAATTCGCTTTGCTTCGGGAGCGTCCCGCAATGAAAATGTCCCCCCCACACCCCCCCCCACACACACCCCCCCACACACACCCCACACCCCCCCCCACACACCCCCACCTCACCCCCCAATCTGCGCAGCGTGTAACTGACTGAAGGTTTGATGATGAACCTTTGCGTGGCGGTTCTCGCCAGACGACGATGGTTCCGATTGTCGGAAGAATCCGAGGAGGTGCGCGAGGGGGGCGGGGCGCGGGGGGGGGGGTTCGCGGGGGGGGGGGGCGCGCGGTGGGGGGCGGGGGTGGGCGAGACGGAGGGCGCGGGGGAGAGATTCACGAAACGTTTTTTTCTGATTCTGCTCGATGACGTTCGCCGTGACTTGGAATAGAAATGTAAGTAGCACTGCACCACTAAAGACGTGCATCAAAGACAAAGATCCCCCGTATAGCCTGAACAGACTGTGGGGGAAAGTGCTGTTAGCAAACGCCTATGGAGGCCGGAACGGCGCACGAGACGGGGTGGGTGGTCAGCACCACGTCCGGCCACCTTTGTCTCCCCACCGTTGATATTTACGCACCGCACCAGGTACTCATTTGAGGCCGAGTCCACCTAGCCACTGTTATTGGTTGGCCGGGTTCGTAGCGCAGCGCGCAAAACCGCTGCGTCACCGCTCCCCCATCACAAAAGAGCTCACACACTCACAACAACAACCGCCATTCCCCACTAAGTGGCGGTGATGTCACCACGACGCTTGTGCCAGGCTATGTGCACCTTGAGGCCACGTGAAGTGTCGAACGCCCGCTGGAAGGAGGTCACGGGGCAGACCCAGGTGCCACGGGTTGACTGAGTGAGATCACTGGCTGATGCACCACCTGTGCCCCCTACTGTACCAACTTTCTGTGTTTTAGCCGTCCGGCTCTCCGCTCGTTGTTGTGAGCGTCGCTCCTCCGCCCTCCGTTGTTGTTGGAGGGCGACTGCCTCCAACTGCCCAGCATCGTCCTTCACGAGCCTCCTCCACAGTGGCCGATCTTGACACCGCTGGTACCAGTCATCGGCAAGTGCACTCAGCTCCACATCCTCCTGTACCACATCACTCCATCTCTTCTCTAGCCCGTGCCGCGCCCGTTTAGCCCCCTCGATCCGGCCGAACAAAAGCTGTTTAGGCATGCGATGACTTGGCATGCGGGCTACATGGCCCAGCCAACGCAGCATCACTCACACACTCACTCACACCCACACCACTCCTCCTTTTGGTGTTGAACTAAATAAATAAATCGCCCCCCCCTCCTCCTCCACCTCTCTCTCTCTCTCTCTATTCGGGGCCTCTGCGCCTCTTGCCCATCAGATTGCCAAGCCATCTTTCCGTCACGTGTCTTTTTTTCCTTCACAAGGGGCCGCGAGATAAACCAAGGTCGCGGTAATTGCCTCACGAATGGAGTCACCGGGCAGCAGCAACAGCAATAAAGACAGCCAGCAAGCCAGCTCCTCTTTGTAATTAGCCGGGGTGCCCCCCCTCACTGCCCCTCCCATGCCCTGCCTGTCTTATCACCCCACCAAGCGCGCACACACAAAGGCACAGACCCCCTCCCCCATCCCCCCGCCATGCAGACGGCGCCACGGTGGCGAGATGTTAACTCCCTCGCCTGGTATGCAGAAAGTCGTGGGTTCAATCCCGACTCTGACGCCTGCTGCTGCATATTTAGAGTTTGCATGTTCTCTCTCTCTCTCTCCACGTGGTCGCGTGGATTTTTCTCAGGGTCGTCCGGTTTTTGTCCCCTCCACGTTCATAAACGTGCGTTTTGAGTATTTGGCTGCTATACATTTGCACACGATGATTAAGCCACGTCGGTGAGTTATCATTTGTGATAACCAGGTCGCTTCTGAAAAAGAGCTACATATCTCAGTGGGCCTTACCTGGTAAAATAAAGAAAATAGTTTGGTTGTTAGCGATCATCTATGAACAGTGCCGGATTATCCGAGCAGCAAAAGTAGCTACATATGTAGTAGCTACGGGCCCCGCACTTTCAAGGGCCCCGCGCTAAATGCTTTCAAGCTATCAATTCCGGTTCAGTGATTCTGCACTTGCTCTATTACTACAGTACTATACCGCCTTCAGCTTTTATGAACGACTGGGTGTTTAAGGTTAGCGATTTGTCGTATTATCTGGCTGTATAGCAAATGAAAAAATATAATTCCTTTAAGATACAAGTAAAAAATGTGTGTTTTAATACTATGGGAACCTCATTTGCCAGTAAAAATATGATAATTGGTTTTTTACCCTTCTATCTGGCAACAAAACTGACACCTTTTTACAAGGAGTCATGTTTGCATAGACCACAATACATGCAGTCATAATACAAACAAAAGACATAACTCTGATAATGTGCACTGTCCTTGAAGTTGATTGGTCCACACCCGAGACAGCTTTCCTTAGAGCCTAGTCTCACATGGGTTGGACCAGATGACGCCATTTGTCATCTGGTCCAACCCATGTGAGACTAGGCTCTAAGGAAAGCTGTCTCGGGTGTGGACCAATCAACTTCAAGGACAGTGCACATTATCAGAGTTATGTCTTTTGTTTGTATTATGACTGCATGTATTGTGGTCTATGCAAACATGACTCCTTGTAAAAAGGTGTCAGTTTTGTTGCCAGATAGAAGGGTAAAAAACCAATTATCATTGTGTTTTAATATTTACGTCTTTTTTTTATTTAGGGCCCCTTAATAACGCATGCTACAGGCCCCGCACGAGCTTAATCCGGCACTGCCCGTGAAGGCCAACTCGGCCCACGAGGAGGGTACGAACGAGCGCGTGGTGTTCAAAGTTCAACAGTTCAAAGTTAATTTATTAGGTATAGCCCTGTGAGCCATTCGGCTCGTGGTGTGACCAGAACCACGCGCGCTCTCACCACGACGTGCACACAGACGCGCCAGGTATTCACGTTAAGGTCGAGTCGACCTAGGGAAGGCCCAGGGACCGGTCGATGTCGGTCCTCTCGGTGCCCGGTTCGTATCGCCGTGCGCTGACCGCTACGCCACCTCTCCCCACTACCACCAAACACAAAGACAAAGATCCCCCGTATAGTCTGGGCAGACTTTTGGGGAAAGTGCTGTAAGCGAGCACCTCTGGACACGAGGAGGTGGTGGTCAGCACCACGCCCGGCCGCCTTTTTCTTCCCAGTGGCGATCTCTACACACCGCACCAGGTACTTATTTAGGGCTGAGTCGACTTAGGGAAGGCCCAGGGCCCATTCAAATAATCGTCACTGGTGTTGGCCGTGAGCGGGAATCGAACTCGGGCTGCTGGGTTCATAGCGCAGCGCGCTAACCACTGTACCACCGCTCCACACATCACCAAACACACGAAGACAAAGGCCCCCTCCACGCAGCTATTCCATGCGGACTGTCGAAGTGCTGTTTGGTTATTTGCGAGCATCTATTAAGCACCGAGACAAATTGACGAGATCACCCCGCCAAGCGCGCATCCTGCCCGCCCATCCAGAGCGCTGTCCAGCCTCAACTGCGGCTTAGCTTCCCAGCTGTGATGAGAGCGGAACACATTCCGGGCGAATTCGGTCAAAGACAAGAGTAAACACTCATTATCCTGCGACAAAGCGCCATGTCTTAAGCGGTTTCATCTCGCAATTGCTATATAGTCTCTAAAGGACCCTTGAAGTTCAATGATTTAAATTGAATTCGACTGACGTCCCCTATTCCCGCCCGCCACCCACCACGCCCTATAGCGAAACCTCTCTACCTCCCATCTCTCACTCCTATCACCCAACTCCCCCCCCACTCCTCCTCCAATCTCCCCACCCCCAACCCATCCCTTGCCCTTGTCCCATCGCATGTAATTAGCATGTAACACACGCAGAGGCCAACGCCGCGGCGCCATCGCAAACCAATCACCATCCATCAGGGCTGTCCGAATTTCATTTTGCAATTCTGCCTCCTCGTCCTCATCATCATTGCTTTCCGTTCCTACGGAAAATCGCGTCCACTCCGCGTGCGCTGTGCCCCCCCCCCCCCCCAGCTCTCCTCGTCATGCGCACGGAGAATTCCACTCAGAAAGCAGTGTACCACCTTGCGCTACTCGCGGCTGTCGCTGAAAAGCAGAGCGAGAGAGAGACAGGGAGTCTGGATAGACAGGGGACTGTTTGAAAAAAAAGTGCCGATGGCTAGCAGCTGTTGAGGACGGCGATGCGAGCCAGGAGCGGGTTGTAGTTAGCTCACGGCCGCCTTTGTCTCCCTCGTGCTGGTGTTTGCACACCGCATGAGGTTTACTCGTTTAAGGCTCAATCGACGAAGGGGACGCCTAGGACGAGTTCCGATACCGCTCGCTACTGATGTTAGCCGTGACTTGGAACAACAGCAGTCGCCACTCGTCACTAAGTCGCTTGTGTCAGGCTGGGTGCATTGTAAGGTCACGTGAAGTATTCATGGCTCGCTAACAGGGCCATGGGATAGAGCCAGGTGCTATGGGTTGACCGAATGAGATGACTCGCAGATGCACCCAAAAAAAACAAAGACAAAGATCCCCCGTATAGCCTTAACAGACTATTGGGGCAAGTGTTGTAAGCGAGCACCTATGAAAGCCGGAACGGTACACGAGGGGGTGGGTGGCCAGCACCACGTCCGACCGCCTTTGTATCTCCAGTGGCGATGTGTACACACCGCACTAGGTACTCATTTGAGGCTGAGTCGACCTAGGGGAGGCCGAGGACTGGCTCAGAAAATCGTCACCGGTGTTGGCCGTGAGCGAGAATTGGGTCGCCGGTTTCATAGGAGCAGCGTGCTAATCTCTGCGGCACCGCTCCCCATTTGCACGAAAACACGCAAAACTCAGCCACGCAATTAACGCAAACCTATCACAACGCAGACCACCACCTAGCAAGGGTCTTTGCATGTTCAACGTCACAACTATGTGTTTTATGTCGAAGGGCCATTTCCTGAAACGTCACCTATTATATATTTGTTTTACTGGTAGGAACCTCCTGGTTACACCAGCCCACAGGGGATTATTGTGTCCGTCAGTCCGTCGTGCAGGGAGGGGCTGGGTGGAGAGGGAGGGGCTGGGTGGGGAAGGGAGGGTGGGGAAGGGCTGGGTGGGGTGGGTGGGGAGGGTGGGGAGGTGCTGGGTGGGTAGGATGGGGCTGGGTAGGGGGTGTGAGGGGTGGGGCTGGGTGGGGAGGGGCTGGTCACCCCGTGGTGCCCTTATAAAACTCAACGTTTAACCTACTCACGCCGATCTGTGCCCGCCCTCACAGTCGGGCATATTTGCGGAATATACCACGCCGCCGTTGACCCTGGCCATTGACCGAGCAACTCAACGTTCCTACCAGCTTCCTCCGCAGGAATGTGTTAATTTTAAGGCCGCAGTGTTATTGATGAATGTGTTGTCTTTTTTTTATGTCATTTGTGCTTGTGCACGACTGCCAACGCAGCACCAGCAGCATCACCAGATAATGCATTGAGCGAGAAATGTGGAATGCGACACTCACGTAGTGAGCGTTGCATCTCCCTTGGCGTTAGCGAACGCCATCTGCATAAATGACGTCACAGAGTTGTTGCACGTGGTCCCGGCAACCGCCACTCCACCAATTTACTTGACGATATCGCGTTAACGGCGCATAAACACAAACAACAACAACAACTCACACTCGTCAATGACATCGTGGCCTTAAAAGGAAACCTATTTAATGGGCGACGTTTCGGCCGATGCCCCTTCTTCATTGTATTTGCACACCATGTGGCGCTCTACCGTGCCACGTGCCCTGCTAGAGGGGTAATCATTGCAAGGAGGGACGCTGCAAGGTTCTGGAAATATGCCGAAGAAACAAAAAACATATGACAGTCAATTAACTGTCATTTGAAACTTCTGTTGTTTAGTGAATGTCATTAGACACTAAGTTTAAAAAAACGCTCCCGTTCCAATGTTCGTGGATGTGACGTGGAGGTCGTTGAAACTCACTCTGACAGCCCGATGGAGGAGGAGGAGGAGGTGGTAATGTGGACTGTGTAAGGGTGATCCTCGCTGAACGAATTGACCGTAGAACAAGGGGAAGACCTATAGCGAGGTCGAGGTGATGATGACAATGATATTATTCTCGGGTTATGGACTGCTGAATCTATCCCAGGGGTCGTCAACTTGGGGATCTTTAAGGAGCTGCTTTCGTGACGTTTATTTATTTCAGGGCCCACCGTCTCGTATTCACCACACGGCGCATTGCGACTCAAAACATATTGAGTTTGTTACGCAATTCCGAATAAAAAAATGCCCCTTCTTTTTGTGTTGGTTGCCGACTCCTGGTCTAGCGGAATCTAGCAGAAGTAAGGAAGCGAGGTACAGCGTTGGCCCTGGTGACATCTTGGACACGCAACAATGTTTCGCTACAAGATCGGAGTGTCCGCTGCCGGCTTGAGATTGACCGTCACTCATTAACATTCATCGCACCCACTTGCAAAAAAAAAATGTTCGATTAAAAACGCTGAAATTTGAACAAAACCACGCGAAAGGGAACGCAAGATTAAATGTAACGGCTCTCGTATCTGCGAAGTCGACCCCTTTCGTTGTTTGACAGAGTCAAACAAGAATCGGATACAGCGTGGAGACTCAAATTTTCTCTTTTCATCTCGCTCCACGCTCCCCTCTCACCTCCCAATCCTGTGGGGGCGGTTGCCACTTTCCTTCGGCACCGTCCAATGTCCTCTCAGAACGTTGCCAATTGTTCGCAGGCCAATACAAAACAACGGCGCTTTGTGCCAGGCTAGGTGCACCTTTGAGGCCACGTGAAATGTCGAAGGAGGCCACGTGACAGATCCAGGTTCCGTGCGTTGGCCGACTCGGATGACTGACAAAACAAAGACATAGGTCCCCCGTGTAGCCTTTAACAGACTGTTGGGGCAAGTGCTGTTAGCACATGTGAAGGCCGCACGGCACACGAGGGGGTGGGTGACCACTACCAATACATTCGCCACTAAGTGACGGTGACGTCACCGCGGCGGCCTGTGCCAGGCCAGGTGCACTTTGAGGCCACGTGAAGTGTCGAAGGCTTCGCTGACAGGAGGAGGTCTTGGGACAGACCCAGCAGGTGCCATGAGTTGGCTGACTGAGATGACCACACTCACACACGAACAGCTATCACCTTGGAGAGACACACCAACGACCGAAGCTTCGTTGATGATGGGGAGGAAATTCTGTTTTTATTTTCAATGGAATTCATGGAGACACAACAGTGGCGTGTGAAAACAGAGCAAAACGGCACGTCGCTGACGTCACCAGAGCCACACAGAAATGAATGACGCGTCCGACCGAGATCTCAAAGTTGTTTATATTTGGGGTTTTAGGGGCCGTCCATAAATGACGTCACGTACCTAGGGGGGGGGGGGGGGGTCAGACATTTGTGACGATGTGTGACGAGGGTAGGGAGGTTTGAGAAATGTGACGTCACATCAAAATGCGCAACTTTAAATAAATATAGACAACACGTTCTACTTAATTAAATAGACTTTTTAATAAATGTTTTCTCCTACAACATCAGAGTGCAGCGTCACATTAAATACGCACTACAATGACAATAGTTTAAAGCGATTTGAAGCATATTTTATGGTTTGGGGGGGGGGGCAGAGCTTTGTGACGTCATATTTGAGGAGGGGGTCTGACTTTTTGTGACGCCATGTGACGAGGGAGGGGGGGGGTCAAAATCGTCCAAAATCGCGTGACGTCATTTATGGACGGCCCCTTACCTCGTTAATGGGTACACACTCAGGTTAATATCTTGGCAAACAGGTAAAAAGCACGTACACGCGCAAAAAAAACCACACGTGCCTTAGTAAATCAGCATCGTGGCATTTTCAGACCATGCAGATGCAACGTTCAACTCGTCCCACGCCGCACGCGCCGGAGGCATCCAGATCTCTTCGCTCTGAATGCAAATGTCTTGGCCCAACGTCATTCCTTTTCATACCACAATTTGGAATATAATTGGACGAAACTAAATAAATAAATGCGATTTTATTTTAAAACATCTCGGAAGCGAGAAGTTCGGGTCATTTCAATTGGTGACCCCCTGCCTGGTTCTTTCTCGCCTTCTGCGTCTTCCTCGTCTGTGTTTAAACATCGCCCGTGATCCAGCACTGCTGGTGTAGCCGTAACAGACTTGTGGGGTGCAAGTGCTGTTAGGGGCCGTCCATAAATGACGTCACGCGATTTTTGATGATTTTTGACCCCCCCCCCCCTTCGTCAGACGGCGTCACAAAATGTCAGACCCCCCCTCATATATGACGTCACAAAGCTCTGCCCCCCCCCCAAAAAAAATAAAACATGCTTCAAATCGCTTCAAACTATGGTCATTGTAGTGCGTATTTAATGTGGCGCTGCACTCTGATGTTGTAGGAGAAAACATGTATTGTAAAGTCAATTTAATTAAGTAGAACGTGTTGTCTATGTTAATTTAAAGTTGCGCATTTTGATGTGACGTCACATTTCTCAAACCCCCTCCCCCTCGTCACACATCGTCACAAATGTCTGACCCCCCCCCCCCTAGGTGCATGACGTCATTTATGGACGGCCCCTTAGCGAGCACCTATGAAGGCCGGCACGGCCGCGCAAGCGTGTGGATATCGCGCCAAGTGCCACATCGCGCTCACTTGCAACGAATCATGTCGCAAAAAACAAGTCAGCCTGCGTCAGGGAAACACGCTGCTCGCTGCAAAATTGTGCGCGTGTGTGTGTGGGGGGGGGGGGGCAGAGGAAAGGGAGGGGAGAGGGTGGTGGTGTCGACGCAGAGCAGTGCCCCATGATAATATGCATCGGCCCCCAGTGACCCCCGGGTGTTAGCTGTGAACACTGCCCACGATGCAGGAGGAGCCGCGAGCCTTGCCCGGCACCACCTGCAGAACGCGCGTGGGATTCTTCATCTAAATTAGAGGCCCCGTGCACGAATTGAATTACGCAACGGGTGCACGGAGAAATATACAATTAACGCCTGCCTCGATTGGTGGGTCGTGGAGAGATACGGGGGGGTGCGGGGGGGTGCGGGAGGGGGTGCGGGGAGGGGTTCGGGGGGGGTTTGGGGGGGGGTTCGGGGGGGAGTTCGGCGGGGTGCGGGGGGGTGCGGGGGGGTGCGGGGGGTGCTGAGCAGCGAGCGGCTGAATAAGAATGCCAGACAATGTTACGTAGACAATGTTACGTAGACAATAATGCGTAGACAATGATGCGTAGACAATGTTTGCGTAGACAATGTTTGCGTAGACAATGTTTGCGTAGACAATGTTTGCGTAGACAATGTTGCGTAGACAATGTTTGCGTAGACAATGTTTGCGTAGACAATGTTTGTGTAGACAATGTTTGCGTAGACAGTGTTTGTGTAGACAATGTTACGTAGACAATGTTACATAGACAATGATGCGTAGACAATGATGCGTAGACAATGTTTGCGTAGACAATGTTGCGTAGACAATGTTACATAGACAATGATGCGTAGACAATGATGCGTAGACAATGTTTGTGTAGACAATGTTACGTAGACAATGTTTGTGTAGACAATGTTACGTAGACAATGTTACGTAGACAATGTTACGTAGACAATGTTACGTAGACAATGTTGCGTAGACAATGATGCGTAGACAATGTTTGCGTAGACAATGTTTGCGTAGACAATGTTTGCGTAGACAATGTTGCGTAGACAATGTTTGTGTAGACAATGTTTGCGTAGACAATGTTTGTGTAGACAATGTTTGCGTAGACAATGTTACATAGACAATGATGCGTAGACAATGATGCGTAGACAATGTTTGCGTAGACAATGTTTGCGTAGACAATGTTTGCGTAGACAATGTTGCGTAGACAATGTTTGTGTAGACAATGTTTGCGTAGACAATGTTTGTGTAGACAATGTTACGTAGACAATGTTACATAGACAATGATGCGTAGACAATGATGCGTAGACAATGTTTGTGTAGACAATGTTACGTAGACAATGTTTGTGTAGACAATGTTACGTAGACAATGTTACGTAGACAATGTTACGTAGACAATGATGCGTAGACAATGATGCGTAGACAATGTTTGCGTAGACAATGTTACGTAGACAATGTTTGCGTAGACAATGTTTGCGTAGACAATGTTACATAGACAATGTTACACAGACAATGATGATGCGTAGACAATGTTTGCGTAGACAATGTTTACACTTTGCGATGATGGGAAATTAGCGCGTGGCCTCGCGACACCCGCAGCTGCCATTGTACGGTTTGGTGAACACACAAAACAGGGGGCGAGCAGGAGGATGGAGCTACCGGCTCCATGGATGGTGGATTCCGAGAGAGAGTTTCAGCCTAAATATGCACGATCAAGAGCCCCTCTGACTCCTTTCCTGTCCACTTGCCGATTGTGTGCAACACATTTATCAATGAAAATAAAACAACGTCCGAAAATGAATTATAAGAAAAAGAACGGTGAGCGGTGTTAATGTTCTTCAAGATACTGACATTAATTCAATAAGAATGCATGTACTGCACTCATAAGTTTCAGGCTTTTTTCATGGTATCGATTAGATATTCTCGAATTATTAATACACCTCTATATGTCGTTTATCATGCACTATAATCAATAATTCACGATAATCAATCACGATAATTAATCACTCACGATATTCAGTCATTCACGATAATCATTTACGATAATCAAAAATTCCAACACAGCTGTGAGGATGGATGATGACACGATGTTTAAGTTATTTCGGTAAAGTCACGTAGGTATAAAAGAAAATAAATCACGATTTATTTTAGTAGGTATAAAAGAAAATGAATCACGATTTATTTGATTTAATTTCTACCTACGTGACTTTACCGAAAGAACCAAAGAGTATGGATTCCTGCAGTCACGAAAGCTTCAAATCAAGATCGATGTTTAACTTATTCAAGGTCCCTTGGTTTGCTAGTTGTAGATTTTACCTTTTTTAAACCCCAGAGATAAAAATCGAACGGTGTGAAGTCGGCTGAACGGGTGGACTTGTCTTGATGTTTCCAAAAATCATTTAATCAATATTCACAAAACAATAAAACTCATAAACATAACGTAAACAGTCACGAAACACTGATGTCAGTATCTCGAATGACAATGTAACTATCCAACTTTATTTTTGGTATGCACAATATCGTCTGAATGTCACCGGACATTCAGAATGCTGTACAAACACAGTTGTCCATATTTATTCACCAAAGAGAGAGATCGAGACGGAGGTGGGGGGGGGCACAATCAATCATGGGCAGTGCTGAAAGTTGACAAAGGAAACTCCTTGAGCCTGCACTTGAACGAGCTTCCACCGAGCGAAGGTTGACTGCTTGACTTCAACAGAGAGCCTCGGTTGCTGGAGAGAAGAGTGCATGGCAGGGAGACGTGAGCTAAGGGGCCGTCCATAAATGACGTCACGCGATTTTAGACGATTTTTGACCCCCCCCCGCTTCGTCACACGGCGTCACAAAAAGTCAGACCCCCCTCAAATATGACGTCACAAAGCTCTGCCCCCCCCCCAAAATAAAACATGCTTCAAATCGGTTTAAACTATTGTCATTGAATGTGGCGCTGCACTCTGATGTTGTAGGAAAAAATATGTATTAAAAACTCTATATAATTAAGTAGAACGTGTTGTCTATATTCATTTAAAGTTGCGCATTTTGATGTGACGTCACATTTCTCAAACCCCCCCCCCCCCACCTCGTCACACATCGTCACACATCGTCACAAATGTCCGACCCCCCCCCCCCCAGGTGCGTGACGTCATTTATGGACAGCCCGTAAGACAAAGGGAACGATCCTTCTCGAATAACCCGAGACAGATTATTGGGGCCAGTGCTGTTAGCGAGCACCGATCAGAATCAGAATACGTGTTCATACTGGAGGAATCCGATGATCTATACTGATCTTTCTTATCACAAGTCCCGTATGAAGGCCGGCAAGGCATACGAGGGGGTGGGTGGACATCACCACGCACGGTCGCCTTTGTCTCCCCAGTGGCGATGTTTACACACCGCACCAGGCACTTATTTGAGGCCGAGTCGACCTAGGGGAGGCCCAGAACTCGCACAGATAATCTTCGCTGGCGTTGGCGGCCGTGAGCGGGAATCGAACACGGGTCGCCGGGTTAAAATGAAAAATAGATCAGTTTTAGTTTCGTGTGCAGGTGCTACGTGAGTTGTTTTGCTGCTGCTGTTGTTGTTGTTGCATCGCACGCAATACCGCGAGAGGTGGCGACGGCTGTTGGGTGAGGCCTTCATCCAGCAGCGGATTGATCGTGGCCGACGATGGCGACTTTAAACGAACGTCACCCCCCGCGTGTTGCGAGAAGACGACCGAGACGCATTTGGACTTTACGGGGTTGTTTGCCAAATTCGGTGGCCTCTACGCGTCTTCTTTTCCAAGTCACGTGCCACCACTAGTGCACCGATGCATTATCATCATCATCATCCTCAGGGTCGTCACGCGCGACTCTTATTCGGCTTAAAAGCCAGTTGAGCCTGGGAGCAATTTATAACGAACACAAATAACACTGGTCAACAAAATTTTTTTTTTTCTGGCCTGAATTTTTGCAGCTGTTTTAGACAAATTTCAGGGTGCTGATTCCAAATATGATCTCAGATTTGCTCTATCACATCGCATTTTTATGCTATCGGCATACCCCATTTTCATTGATTTTACCCGAAATTAACTGTCACTTATGATTGCAAGTTGTTGCGAGTTAGGGACTGCTTTAGTGTTAAAATATGGTGCTGTATTTTTAGGATAGTGTGTTTATAATATCATTCTATGTAGATATCCACATTTATTTAATATTTTTCTTCTGCAGTTTTTATTGAAAATGCAATATTTGATATCTCAAAAACCTGATGTGATGGACACAAACTGATGCCAGATTTGGAATCAGCACCCCAAAGTTACCTTGAACCCGTTGGAATACCTTATGCCAGAAAAAGTGTGTTGACCAGTGTAATATATGCGCCGTCCCCATCAACGATCGCTTCCCGTAGTGAATGCGCTGGGGGTAAGAGGCCCCTCGTGTGCGACGTACGGTTGCCCCGCGCGCCTGTTCCACGATCCTCCTGCCAGCTGCATCAGAAAACACGCCCAGCCCAAGGGGGCACTTCAAGCCCGGCTTTCCCGCAATTGGATGCGACGCTAACGGGCGATGCTCATTGTTGCTGATCCCAGAGGGAAGATGATGTTGGCAATGACGATGATGATAATTAATGGCAATAACGGATGATGATGACGGTGAATGATGATGATGCTATGTCAATGACGGTAACAATAATGATAGTTTAACGATTACAATAACTATTACAATGACAAATTCATGATTTTAGTCTGCTTGCCACTCTACCAACCAAGGTACATTGTGCCCAAAGACAAAGATCCCCCCCCCCCGTACAGCCTTCGCAGACTGTTGGGGCAAGTGCTGTTAGCGAGCACCTATGAAGGCACGGCACACGAGGGGGTGGGTGGCCAGCACCACACCCGGCCGCCTTTGTCTCCCCAGTGGCGATGTTTACACACCGCACCAGGTATTCATTTGAGGCCGAGTCGACCTAGTGGAGTCCCAGGACCGGTTTAGATAATCGTCACTCTTGTTGGCCGCGAGCAGGAATCGAACCCGGGTCGCTGGGTTCGTATCACAGCGCGCTGACCACTCCACTATCTCCCCCCCCACACACACTGAAAACCTTCTGTAATACATTCCTAAATTCAGAATCTCTGCAGACGTCACACGCAGAACATTGCCCTTGTAGCAATGATGCCCCGTTCCGGACAAAAACATTAAATGTCCATGCTTGTGGGGGGGGGGGGGGGTGGTACCCCCCCATATCCACCCTTAATGTTTTTAAGAGATTGCAGATTTTTTAAGAGGCATGCATAACAAATCCATTAATTGAAACATTTACCAACTTAATTAGGAAGCACGCGGCATGCGCTGTTGCTTAAATGTGCCATGAAAGGCCTAACACAGAGGCGGTTTGCGGTAAAAGCTCGCGGCTGCCGTTGCCGCCGCCGCAATAACAACCCCACCACCCACGTCCGGCCACAGACAGCCCGGCCCAACAAGTGAGCCTCGTGGCTTGTCAATGAGCCGTCTCCCCCATGCCGCAACGCTCCACACTATCACGAATGGGCGAGTGCATTGTCTGGGCATTGGGTATTTAAAAAAAACACCAGCGAACGCAACACAAACACCGCCCTTCCCCCCCTGCTCCCCAATGCGTATAACATCCTCAAATCTACTCTTTGGTTCATTCGGTAAAGTCACGTATAAAGATAAAATAATACATTGAATACTAGCATACGACGTTTCGATTGCAACACAAGCAATAATCATCAGGTATAAATGAAATAGAAACACAAATCTAGTATTTCATTTATACCTGATGATGATTGCTTGTGTTGCAATCCAAACGTCGTATGCTAGTATTTAATTTATTCTTTTATCTTTATATGTGACTTTACCGAAAGATCCAGAGTAATTCCTGCAGTCACGAAAGCTCCAAATTAAGATCATCAAATCTGTTTGGAGGCAGTGCCCTCATTTACAGCCCGCAGTCAATCCGCTGCCGGATGAACGTGTCGCCATACCGTGGGGGTTTTATTTGAACTCAGCTGATCACGACGGTCAGTGCGAGTTTGGCCGGTCGATGGGGCCTGCCCATCCGGGACCGGTTGAGATGTCACCTCGCCACTCGTGTCGGCTGTGGCCGGGGGTGGAACTCGGCTCCATCAACGCAGTGCGCATCAACTGCTGCGGTCAAAAGTGCCGCGCCATTCGCCGTTTGCGAGCGCCGATTAAAGGTCAAGCGCAGAGCACAGGCGAGTTGTGTGGTCAGCACCATGCCCCGGTCTGCCTTCGTCTTCGCCCGTTGCAGACTGCACCAGGTGCTAATTTCAGGCCGAGCACACGGGGGGAGACGGGTTCAAATTCCAGTCGCCACCGACGTTCTCTGCGGCTGGGAGGCATGGACAGGAATCCATCTTAGGCAGATACAGATCGTTCACCACTGCACTGCTGCCCCCCCCCCGTGTCGACTTATAATAATTGGGGCAAGCGTTGTTCGCGAGCACTTATCAAGGCTGACATGGCACACGAGGGGTGGGGTGGCCAGCACTCCGCTTGGCCACCTTTGAGTCCCCAATGGCGATGTTTCCACGCCGCACCATCGGACCATGAGTCGACTTCGGGGGAAGTCCAGGACCTGTTCAGATAATCGACACTTGTGGTGGCCGTGAGCGGGAATTGAACCCGGGTTGCCGGGTTCCGATCGCAGTGCGCTGACCACCACTACACGACAACAGGCATTCGCCACGGAGTGGCGGCGACTTCACCACGGCGATTGTGCCAGGCAAGGTGCACTTTTAGGCCACGCGAAGGGTCGAAGGCTCGCTGGCAGATCACGGGACAGACCCAGGTTCCATGGGTTGACCCAGATGACTGGCAGATGAACCACAATGTAGAATTTCTTTCGCACCGTACATATCCAACAGTGTTAAAACAGTGCATTGAAACACTCCGAAATTGTTACTGCCACTTTAATATGTTGCAAAGTACATAATTCCCAAGAGTAACCACACCTTGGACAAACACCGCAGTCGCCCTCCCCCCCAATGTCCAAACGCCGCCACCTTTCGTGCGGAAGGCCCGGAGAAAAGCTATACCGCACCAATGCATTCAACCACCACCAACCCCCCACCACACACCAGCTCCCGTACCCCCCACCGCTCCACCACTCCACACGACGGATAGGAGCGAACCATCTGCCAAAACCCGCGCGCTCTCCCAAAGCTTCCAGCCGTCACGCTCTCACCACGGCTAGCAGACCCCCCCCCCCCCCCAGCACGTTACACCGCGCGCAACTTTCTCGTTCATTTGCATGTAAATTGGGTAACGCGCCGCGCGTGCACCTGCCACGCGACGGGGAGTGCCCCCCCCCCCACCAACCACCCCAGTCCCCCGGGGCAGCGAGGGAGAGGCAGTGGATGAGGTCTGGAGATGGAGATTCGAGCCCAAGACGCCCAACTCTGAACGGGAGGGGGGGGGGGGGGCGCCTTGGTTTTTCTACGGCGAACTCGCGTGGCCACGGGATTGCTAGCAGGTAGCCAGGCTAGCTAGCAAGCCGTGGATGTGCATCGGTCAAAATCATTGTGAAGATGGAAAAAAACCCACCCACGAGTTCGCTTGATGCAACATTGGAGGTAGGGTCTTGATTTTAAGCTTTCGTGACTGCAGGAATCCATACTCTTTGGTTCTTTCGGTAAAGTCACGTAGGTATTTTATTTTATACCTATGTAACTTTACCGAAAGAACCAAAGAGTATTGGAGGTAGGGCCCTCGGCCGATTGATTTCCCATGAATTCTTGCGTGGATCCTTAACCAATTTCGAACATCTAGGACAGACCAAAGCGCCCACAACTTGCCACCGTGAAGGTTCTGCTGCTGATGACAAGTCGATGGCATTCCTTTGCGAAGGTCACGCAGGCGCGCACAGCGTGTGTTGGGGGGGGGGGGGGGGTCCTCCCTACGTACAGCGGGCGTCTTCGCAGGAGACGGCTTTAATAAGTGCTGCCCGTACGCGACGCTGACGCAGATTACATTCCGATCCGTGCTGCGTTATTGCCACTAAAGGGTGCACATGATTTAGCGCAATATAGGGTCAGGTCAGTGATAAGTCTCACGACTGTCATCATGAAGGAAACTTTCTATAGTTTTCTACATCTTTTCGCTAAATGAACAGTGCTTTTTTATTTTTTTTAAGAAGCCAGCAGTAGCCAGTGAAGCTAAAGTAAAAATCGCAACAACCACAAGAAGAAAGCAACGTTTAGCAAACGGTGATTAAGACAAAAAATCGTAACAAATCGATGACGGCGAGAAACGTAACGAAGTGTCGGCAAAATGAAATGGGAGGAGACAAAACTAGGCCCAAAGCTCAGCAGTGACACTAACCAAAAAAAAACCCGGTGAGAATTGATAAAAAAAACAACACAAGAGGTTCTCATCCAAAATCAAGTAACACGCCATCCCGCGATTGGTTAGGCTTGAGAGCGTGAATCAGTGGGGGGGGGGGAGGCAAAAAAAAATCAGCGTTTCCCGGCGGTCTGGCAAGCCGTACCATATTCAGACTCCTGCACGAATTCGGTGCTCGTCATAATGAAATTGATTTTTTTTTACACACAAAATAAATTGGGCGCAGGAGGCGGTCGATTTAGCGGAATGTCCGTTCTTAGTAGACTTAAGTGGCAACACGTTGACGAAGAAGCAGAGGGCGAGAGTCCGTCTGGGGCAGACTTTTAAAGTGAAAGCAAATAAGTGAACAGGCAACAATAATAACACTACGCAAAGTGGTTGAATTGGATTATTTGTACCTCTGACCTGAAAAACAATCAAGTTGGTTAATAGACTTGGCAGTATGAAACTCATTAAAATATTTGGCAAGTCAATATATATTTGCATTTTATGCGATTGTACGACAAAAACTGAGGGGGGGGGGTGGACAGAACACGATTTTCAACGGGAATCAATCTTCAAGGAATGTTTCCATTACGTAACGAGGAATTTAATAGAGGAATGAAGCTGACTTTGATTTCAAAAGGTGACACCACCTTGGCCAACGTGGAAATGCATCGAAGTCATCGCAAGTGGCGTACACAGCACGAACGGTCTTATAATTCCACACAATCGTATCGCGCTAGAAAAGCAGACATTCAAGTTAGTTGACACATCTGATGAGGTCCAGGGATCTATCGGAGCAGTAACCTAGCAAAAGTAGAAAAAATATATCGACCAAAGCAGCAATCCAGAAAGTGCAATATAAGCATCCGGTTTGCCTGCAAAAATATTCTTGATGCACGATTACAATACGAAGTGCCAAGGTTAATCTCTCCCCGAGGTGTGATTTTTATTCCCATTGGAAGCGCCAATGGGTTCAGGCATTAGCACCAACTTCACCCGACAAAAGCCACGTGCATTATACCGTTTTTTTTATGTGTATCAAATTCAGGAGAGAAACAGAACGAAAACAAATCCAAACAATTACGTCAAAATCATTATACTTTTGAACATTTTCTAAATCTCAGCTTCTCTCACTTAATTAAATCATGCTTGGAAGTGTTCTATAGAATCGTGCGATAGGCTTAGATTATTTTTTTCACTACTTTGCTTGCGCAGGGCAGAGTTGGTGCAAATTGCCATGTGTGTACTGGCCCCGCCGTGGGTTGTTGGCTGGTTGGGATCACTGCTGGGTTTGGGGGGAGCGGCGCATGCCACCAGGAGAAAGGGGGCTTAACCAGCAATCTCGGTAGCCACCGTCTCCAGCTTCTTGCCGTTCCACACGGTCTTGAACTGCTCCGGGATCGGGAACTCTTTCTGTTGGGGCCGGGGAGAGAGAGAGAGGCAGAGAGAGGAAGGACGGCATTTAGCAAAGACAAACAAAGATTTCCCGCATAACCTTAACAGACAGTTGGGGCAAGAGCTGTGAGCACCTATGAAGGCCGGCACGGCAGACGAGGGGGTGGGTGGACAGTTCTACAACCGGCCATCTTTGCCTCCTGAGTAGTGGCTTTTAAACATCACACCAGGTACTCATTTTGAGACGGAGTCAACCGAGGCGAGGTCTTGGACCAGTTCAGATAATTGTCACTGGTGTTGACCGTGAGCAGGCATCGAACTCGGGTCGCCAGGTTTGTATCACAGCGCCCTGAACACTAACGCCACCGCTCCCCATCCGGTGGTAGAACATAGCTGGACGCACATGCGTGCTACCCGCGTCTTGTTGAAGTGTGGAGTAGCAACTCTCCTTTATCGTGGATATCTCACAAGCCAAGCAGAGGTTGTGAGCCTGGACAGTTGACCACCAATATTTTTAACCAGACAGTGAGGTCAATCGCATGACGGTAAAACCAGATATGTTTAATTCTCACGAGATCACATTTTGCCAAATTGAGGGAATGAAATGTAATGTGATCGATTTGTTTTTCGTGTGCGATGTCACTGGTAACTGGGCTGAGACCCATCAACTCCCAGCACTTGAGAACGCGGTTCAGAGCCCAGGTGGCTGAGATCTGGATTAAAACCCGGGTTCTCAGCGGAGCTGGCCTCAGCCCTCCATGTTAGCTGTGCCACCTCTTTCCCATCATGCCATTCACACACATTTGGATGATCTATAAATTCAATTTTTATAGAATAAATGTTTATGAAAAAAATTTCCATTAGCATCTAACAACAATTTAAGGGTGTAATCATTATTAAAAAATGCACAGTCAAGCTGAATAAATACTTCATTGTGTGAAAAAATCAACTGCAACAAAATTAAGTAATCAATGCTATTCGATTGGGCAATCAAACTAAATGAAGCAATTATTTAACATATTTGTGAAAATCAATATTATTCAGAGGCAAAGAGACCGTGGCAAACATTCTAGATTTAGATGAGACAAGTGCCAATCTATATGCTGTTATACATCAAAGCACCTAGGGTACACCAAATTAGAAACATTGACACACTCCTTCATATTAAACAGTGCATATTCTACCCGGTATATTACACGGATCAGAAACGCAGAGAGAGAAAACAGGACTCAATAAAGTACACACAAATAAGCAGAGGTGCACGCTTGGAATGAGACGCATAAAGCAGAGCGCACGGGATCAGAGAACGCACGCGGTTAACCATTTGATATTGTGACCCGGAGCCAGCTTTAATAGGTGCTCGCTAATGGCGCTTGCCCTAATAATCTATTGCATGGCCAGAGGTGCCCAACCTTTTCTCATAGTGTACCACACCTTTCAACTGTGTGTGGGTATAGTTTCCAAACAGATATTTTTCTTATTTCTTAAAATTTTTACGATTGTTTGCATACTGCAAATGCGGCGGATGGATTTGTTGCATCGCAAGGTCGCGAAAGGTGGCGGCGGGCTTGGAGAGGCCTTCATCCAGCAGTGGATTGACCATGACACTCGTGCGCGTACACGCAAGAGCGAGAACGCTATGCATTCTTAAAAGAAGATTAAAGAGCCATTTGTTTAAAACAGCTTAGTGTGTTTAGTTTGTTCTCCTTCCCCCGCACCTCCGATTGGCACGTGCCACAGGTTGGGGGCCGCCGATGTTGGCTACACGGGGGCAGATCTGTCAGTTTACGTGCATGCGTGTACACAAGCGCTCGTGCGTCTCTCACAAAGTCCTTGTCGTGTGGGATGAGCACGTTCATCTCCGACGACTTGGCGCTCACGATCTCGCAGCTCAGCGAGTCCTTGCTCAGATAGATCTGGCAGCCGTCCGTCTTGTTGACGGATATGGTTGGGACCTTGCCCAGGACCTGAGAGCGGACGAGAAAAGGGGGAAGAGTGGTGGGCGCAGTTGGTGTCACGTCGTCACGCCAAACCAAAATGATGTCCGGAACTCCAATATTTGAAACTTCAGACCGTTGCTTAACCACAATTCACATTCAATTAAGAATAAAAAGTTACATCGGTTTGCATTGCCAGTAGAATACAAGCACAAATAAGAAAACACTCAACCGCATTAATTGATCTTGCCTAATAGCAGCCAAAATAATACGGCGTGTTCGTGCTAAAGTTGAGTTGGGTTTTATTATTCTGTGCTTAGCCGTAATTCACTTGAACGTGTCGATTACGCAGCTACCATAAAAAAAATGACGCACGCACACACAGACAAAGCGTTAAAAGCGTTGCACAAAAATTTCGCTCGGGAGGGAAAAAAACGTAACTCAACCGAAATAACCGCGTTTACGAAATCGGAAAGCAATGTTCCCCCCCCCCCCCCCCCGCTGCACCGATGGCTGGATACAAGTCAACGAAAAGAAACAAAATGTGGCAGCAATGAGAGTTGAGAGACTGCGTTGGCAGCGACGCACAAACACAGCCCTCGCTTCCAACAGTGCTGCCTTAACACGGCAGAAACGTATATGTCAGGCTGACGTTTCAAAGCAATGGTCTTCCTTCAGAGCACAGGGAGAGGGCAGAGAGATTGAACGACTGGTTATTTGCGACCGCACTTTTCACGGAGACACCGTGGGATGCTGGGAAACGTTAAGTTGATGAACGAATCAGTTTTGAACTGACAAGTTTTTATGTTAGCAGACACTATTTAACAAAGAGAATGACTTGATTACATAAGACTTGTGCCAGAAAGATGAGGCACAACTTGAGCACACGACAGGGGAAAGTGGAAATAAATGATTAAATGTGCAGTGGACACCTACAGGCTATCGACCCATGGATTGTGATGATTAAACAAAGCCTTCCAAAGTAACAAAATGTATTCCTAATAATAAAAAAAAATGACTGCGGGAGGCCGCACACCATGCCACAGGTGCTGAAGCCCACCTGCACTTGCACGCTCTTGCAGTTGATGAGTTCCACGATCCCCACGACGTCGTCAAACACCAGGCCCAGCTTCTTGCAGGAATCTGCCAGGGGCAGCCGACAACACAAGAAGCAGAGCTTGCCATCGCACAACACTGCGTCCGATTCGTGTAAACACACGATACCGTTCACTCGTGCAAACAAAACGAGGTTACGCCAGTGAACAAAACCCAGGTCACTCCTGCAAACGACACTATCCTGGTCTCTTTTGAGTTTCCACCGAGTTAAAGGAAATTAACTTGTAACGTTTTTTTCTCTTCTTGGTTCTTTCGGTAAAGTCACGTAGAAGGGAAGTAATAAAATGATAAAAATAAAACATAATAAAATAATTCTCACGACGTTTGGGCCACAACGCAAGCAGCCGTCCTCAGGTGAAACCAGGTCTGTCGAAAAATTGTAACGTTTTTATAATAAAATAGTATTTCTGTTGTGGCTGGGTGGCTCTGGTGGGTGGGGGGGGGGCAGCCACAAGCCTCCTCTGTTGAGATCCTTGAACGTGAATCAAAGGAGCCACGCAGTTAGGATTGAACGGGCTTCTCAAATCATACCTTGAATGCACTTTAAAACCCATCGTTAAACAAAACGCGTTTTGTGATACTGTGTTGGCAGTGGTGCAGATGCACAAATAAAAAAAAGCAAACATTTACAAGAGCAAAGGGCGCTCTGTTTGTGAAGGAATATTGCCAATTACAGTATATATATTCTTCAAAGGGAAATATTGATGAACGTGTTGAGTTTATTATAAAACCCACCAATAAATGTAATAATTGCTGTTAATTTGGTTGAAATCCAGCTGTGACAAACAAAAAGAAACATTTGACTCGGACGTTATGAACACTTTCCTGAGGCAGGACATGTGGGAATGAGCGCCCCCCGCCTGGTATGTCGATTTCAAAATAAGTCACTCAAACGGATCTCGAAAGTTGTTCTGTCACATCTGCTTCGGCAGGCCTTCTAACAACACAAGGGGGGGGGCAGGCCCTGCCCTGTGAGAGAGTCCTCAATCGATGCTTCATTTCACAAAACCGCCAAAAGCACAACCGATGTAAAATTGGCAAATGGATATGTGCACACTTGCAAAAGTAAAACAACTGATGTAGTTTATATTTTAGTTTCTTACGTGGTGGTTTAGCTGCTGCAGCTCCATACTATTAACATTCCTTCCCTTTATTAATGCTAACCCTACTCCCTCCCTTTGATGCTGCTAATCCTGCATAATGCACGGGCATAATATGACTTTGAAACCCCCCCCACCTCCTACGCATTCCACAAGTAGCGAGTAATCCCATATCTGCATTTCCCATAAATATGCTAAATTCCTCTTAAATATACGCTGCCAAGCCTGGTGGTGTTCATTCAGACGCTGTCTTTCCGACAGACCTGTTCTTCACCTGAGGACGGCTGCTTGCGTTGTGGCCGAAACGTCGTGAGAATTATTTTATTATGTTTAATTTTTATTATTTTATTATTTCCCTTCTACGTGACTTTACCGAAAGAACCAAGAAGATGAATCCCTGCAGTCACGAAAGCTTTAAATCGAAACTGAAGTAACAGTTTTAATGACGGTACTTCGACAAGGAGGAAAACCACGTTTTCAGATTTTTTTTTCCAATTTAAAATATGAAAACTTTAGGATGAAAATTGTACGCGCGGCATGCCGCAATCATGTTCGTCTCTCCTCGTTTTCTTTTTTAACTGCAGATAAAAATGAACAACCCTGCAGCGTTCTGTGGGTTTTTACGAGTTGGGCGATAATGCCGTCTTTATAATTTAAAGTGAACGTGCGCATTTAAACGTTTAAATTAAGCTAGAGAATTGGTTAGCGCGCTCAGAGCCAAGCAATTCATCACACCAAAGTTTAAGTACGCAAGACGGGAGGAGATGAAGCGATTCGTGCCTGGGGCAGATTCACACAACAACAAAAATATATATTTTGCTACAGTAACTTGTGCTTCTATTATTATATTTGCACCATGAATGAACAGAAGCCCTCAGCTATACTGTTAGCGGGAGCACAATTTATGTCTAATTGCGGCACGCGCATTTGATGTGAACGGATACGCTCCGTTTACGTAACGCACCAAGGCTGGGGCTTTTATTTCGGATGAAAATTAGGGCCAACGCGGTGAAAGAAGAAGAGACGGGCCAGGTTCAATAACCACGGCGCGCGTAATGAGAAACCCTTTTTCGCATCACTTGGGACGTTTGGTTTGGCGTGTAATGAATCAAAACAATTTACGAGTTGCGCAAATGAAGTGTAAATGTTTGCTTTCAATTCAATCGAGACCTCATGCCGATGGATTTGAACAAGTGAAGTGTGTCATCATGGGACCTCCTTTGCCAAGACTAAAATATGAGAATAGGTTTTTTCCCTTTTTCTGGCAACAAAACAGGTCTTAAGATGTTGAAACACCAAACTTAAACCTTTTACAAGGAATCATGTCTGCATTAACCACAATACTTGTGGTCAGAATGCAAAAAAAACCACTATGATAAGAAATGCATTGTCTTTGAAACTGATTGGTCCACACCAGAGATGGCTTTCTTTCGTTTGCATTCTGCCCACAAGTATTGTGGTAAATGCAGACATAATTCCTTGCAAAAGATTTCAGTTTGGTGTTTAACATTTTAACACCCGTTTTGTTGCGAGAAAAAAATGGGGAAAACCTATGGCCGATGGAACGAGACTAGCGATTTAATGGCACCCAAAAGCGTGGAACCGCTGCAAAGAGGCCGATACGTTTACAAGGAGGAGCAACGCAGATAGTCGCATCCGCGGCAGACCTATAGGCTACCTCTTTAGGCCAATGTTACATCACTAGCCGGTACAACAGGGCCGCCCACCGGGGATAAATCGGAGCGCTTTTGAGTGGGCAGAATTTATCTTCGAAATCAACGTTGCTGTACGGATAACGCCTGTGTGTGTGAGTGAGTGTGCGTGCGTGACCGACCGACGGTGATGGAGTTGATCTTGCCCTTGACGTTCACCGTGCTGTTGTTGCACTGGAAGATGTACGCCACCTGCTTTAGCTCCGTGTCCTTCAGCACCAAGTTGCTTGCGTTGTCGTGGTACTCCTAAAGGGGGGCAGGCACAGAACAAAGGCAAAGATCCCCCATATAGCCTGTTGGGGCAAGTGCTGTTTGCGAGTACCTATGAAGGCCGGGAAGGCACACGATGGGGTTAGGTTGGCCAAAGCCACGCCCAGCCGCCTTTGCCTCCCCAGTGACGATGTTTACACACCGCACCAGGTACTCATTTGAGGCTGAGTCGACCTAGAGTAGGCCCAGGACTGGTTCAGATAATCGTCACTGGTGTTGACCGTGAGCAGGAATCGAACCTGGATTGCCGGGTTCGTAGCGCAGTGCGCTAACTGCTACGCTCCCGCTCCCCACACTCATTTGACACTCGCACACATGCACAGAGGGAACAACATGCCCGGAGCATCGTTCCCATCTTGAAGAGTGACGATTTCCCGTGTTCATCGTGCATGTAAGATGGGCAACCACCATGGATTTCATAATAAGCGTTTGTAGGCTGCTGCTCGGGCTATTTTCCTAGCAGGATGCAGTGCAAAAAAATGTCACTGCATTTTATTAAGCTCCAAACATCTATGCCCCTCGCCGCTTTGACCAAACCACCGCGGTGAAATACGGTCAATTAACTTGCACAACACCGCATGGCGTGAGGCACTCGTACCAGCGGTGGATTGACAAGAAATATACTAGTACACAATACGTGTGTCACTACAGCCTGTGGAATATAATTCGGAGTATATATTTGTGGCCGAATAAGATGTTCACAACGGGAGTGCTATATTCGTGTAGTAATATAATTGGATCGTGTGGATTTTTCTTCGGGTCCTCCGGTTTTTCCCTCCACATTTAGAAACACGAGTTGAGAGGATTTGCCTTCTAGAAATTTCCATGTGACAAGCCCCTCCATTGAGCTATCACTTATGGCCAGGTCGCTTTTGAAAAAAAACTACGAAGCTCAGCGGGCCTTACCTGGTAAAATAGTAGTTTACTTTTACTTCTTTACTTTATGTATATTTCATATTTATTCATAGTGACTTGCTTACCTTTTCTCTATTGTGCACTCCTATCGTGTTTTTGTATTGTTTGCTGTTGTAACTTGCTGCCCCTACTGATCATCTGTGTGAGAAAGAGCTTTACAATCTTATCGGATTCCTCCAGCAATCTAAATAAAGATTATGATTGTCAACGGCTGAGCTGAAATAAAACCATTCCATATTCAGCGTTTGCAGAGGTGAAACAATGGTTAGCACACTGTACTATGAACCCGGAGATCCAAGTTCAATTCCTGGCCATAGCCAACACCAGTGGCCAATGCTATTCAAGCCAGTCCTGGGTCAACCTTTCATCAACCTGCACTAACCAGCGTGGTGAAGTATAGTCAAATAACCCCCATGATCGACATAGCATTCAGAGACAATCATCCAGCGGTGTTTTGACCGAAGGCTACACATTATTATTATACTATAATCCATTAATGCCAAATATTGCAATTCTTTTAATAAGTATAAACCCTCTTCCTATGCGACTCAAAACCATGAACAAATTAGCCACTCCAGCTGCTTACAAGTGTATCACATTAGCCACAAACTGCCTAAGGAAATCATTTTAATTAAGGGCTTATGAAAAATAATTAAAGGAATAAGCAATTTAAAAATAAATAGCTCTTATCTGTTCGATACATGTCGCGGCTGTGTGGCGGCCCAGGCTGTTGAAGCCACTTTGAAGTTCAGTGATAAGAACAATAAGACTTTAAAACCACGTGAGGGTACAGCCACCGCTCTGCTCTCGTGACATCGCTGCACCGACGTCACACAAGAGCCCCACACAACGACGCACCTGATCCTAACACTTTGCAGTCTATTTATTGGCTCATTAATTTGCCGCACCTCTGATTCGCACGGTTGGCGACGTACGGTGCGAAAGAAGTTTGAATGTTCCCGAAGCTCTGCAACATATACAGCTTGCAAAAAATAAGGCTTTTTAAACTATCACTTTCCGGCAGGCCAGATGATAAAATTAGTGCGTCTTTGCGAACCACGTGGGATCACATGTCACGTGATGTCATACCGCCGTAGTGGCACGTATAGAGACGTGACGATGTCACGTGACGTCGCAGCGTGCATACGTTTGACAACCAAACCATCTCCTCTCGTCTGCGGGCCCATCATCCCTCGAGTTTGTCTCGCTTCCATCTTATCCTCATGATTAATTTCACTGTTGGGTGAATGCCTCTCCAAGCTGTCCCACTGTGCAATGATCCGCAAAGCACTTGGACGTTGGGCTGCTGTCATCTTCACCTCATGTCCGATTTCATCTCAACAAATCATTACCTCACCTCCGACTCTCTCATATCTCTCTCATCTCACTCATCTATCTCCCTTCATGGTCGCAGCAAGCCGCATCTCTCAGCAGTCAAAGAGCCTTTTGTGGGCAACAACGGCCCCACTACAAGCCACCGGCTAAAGAATATTGCTATAAAAGCAATAAGAAAAACGCAGCGCCTTCACCCAAACAAATGTGGCTCTGTTAATTTTCTCACCACTCTCCACTTCTTGCCATCAAGCTCCAGCACCGGCGGCCGCTTCTTGGCGGCGGCGGCGGCGCCAGCCGGACTCGCTCCGGCAGCGGCTGCCCTCCCGGCGCCGGTTGTGCCTGGCTTGGGCGAAGTGAACGGCTTGGGCCCAGAGAGGCTGGGGGCGGCGGCTGCTGGCGCCTGAGTGCGCAGGTTCGGGTTCTTGTGAGTCTTCTGGTCGTCCGAGACGTGCTTCAGGCCTGCGGAAGTGATAAGAGGGTAAAGAAAGGTCTTTGGCTCATACCAGGGGTTGGCAAACCTGCAGCTCAGGAGCCGCATGAAATCCTTAATATTAAGTTCACTTGCGCGCTTGCTTACGACCGTGCAAATCTTTCGGTCGTTTTTTAACCCACTTCCCGTGATCCAATCGAGCTGACATTTTCCACACAGACTCGTTGTGCATGACAATTAATGTTCGTAAAAAATGTTTTCCAAAATTTTACACTTTTTAGGACAAAAATATTATATTTAATTACCAATTGCTTAATGGTGCCATGCAATCATCTGACCCATAGGTGGCAGCCATCTCAAGCCAGAGGACGAGAGGACTCTAGCCGCCACGCATATAAAGGATTTATAGTGAAAAACTTTGTTTTTACGGGTTATACTTCTTATGGACTGATTTTTTTGTTTTCCAAAATTCTTAAAAAACAGCTCTTCTTGTTATTTTGGTTGCCGACCCCTGGCTTAGATGGTCGGTTATCAGTTCCGTCAGGTCGAGCCGGTCGGGCCGGTTGGTCGGGGGCGGCTTTTATTCAGTCACGAGGTCAGTTTGTTGGGCCGCGGGGTCAGGCCACAGCTGTCGGTTAAGTCAGTTGGTCAAGCAACCGGAATTTCACTCGTTCTGGCAGTCAAATCGCTCGGTCTAATTTCCTCCGCTGTGCCTGCAAGGCCAATGCCTTTCCCGCTTCTCCATCCGCCCGGGCGGCCGTGTTATCGAGGGTGTGTGGGGTTCCGCAGGTCGGGAGGTCAAGAGTCTGGTCCCGAGTGAACGCGGCGCTGTTTGCCTCCCTCGTCAATAAAATTGCCCACACCGTTCGGTTGGAAATCCGCGGCGGAGATCCTTCGAATGTACGCACCTCGGCCATAGGAATATGGAACAAACACCCCCATGGGTCAGGGCTGCGAATAGAATAAGACCACTGCCCCCACAACTTGCCTGACCAGGAAACCACTAACGGTGTTGGTGTTGTTGTTAACTTGAGTGTATTTAGCCAGCAGGGATTTGTGCTGAGAAATGTCGTTTCCAGAAGCTCCCATCTGTGTACACAATGATAAATACCCTCGAGTTGGCGGAGGATACATTCCTAGATTAACATCGTGCAATGTAAAATTAATTGAATGCATTATTCAGGCATTCTACATGTCTGCATCTACCATTGCTTATATCCAAACTCAGCGCTTATCTTGCTTGTTGCATTATATCCTCAATTCATAAAACATCTCAGGCTGTTTATTCACCGATTATGTAATATCTTAAGTTATTCATGTTCAAACTGGTGTATTTCTTACTTCACAAAGAAATTAATTGCATAACACTCGCAGTTAGCGTGCTTGCCAGAGCCAGAGGAGAATTTCGGCCAACATTCCTGTGACAAAGAGCTATGATAGCTTATCATCGGATTCCTCCAGTAAACATACATTTTCTGACATAACTTCAACTGAGATAATGGATTCAAATTGAGCAATCATTGGAAGGATGTAATTAACCAAGTTCAAACTTTAGCTGCCGTGCAGTTTACTGCTGGACAGCCAGTTTAGATTTATTTGCATAATCATATCCATATTCCGAGTCTGTTACACACAGCTTCACACACTACCATCACCATTACCACACGTTGTTTTCAGCTTGCGCAATTTACCCCCCCCCCACCCTCCGGCAGCATAAAAAAAGGCTGCTTAATCTTAGCTTCCTTATCTGCTTCCGCCCCCGGCATCACAAAGCTTCAGTTTGACTCCGTACGTTGCGCCCACCCCGTTCCTCACATCGTTGCCTCCCAGCCCACAGCCCGTTCCATACACTCACCATGGCCCCCTCCCCTCCCTCCATCCCCCGCGGCTATATAATTCCTCGTCACAGCCATCTCTTAGACACACTTAAGCGGTTGTGCTTTCGCTACGTTGTCCTCACCTGAACAAGGACGCTTGTGTTGCGCCCAAAACGTCGCCATTTAATTTAGTTGTTTTTCGTTTATTTTATTTTTTACCTACGTGACTTTACCGAAAAAACCAAAGAGTACGAATCCTTGTAGTCACGAAAGCTTCAAATCTAGAATACATTTTCTGACTCCGCTATTCCTGGCGGTGACTGTGGAAGATTCACTACTCAGGCTCGCCATCTGCTGTAAAGTGGAAGCTAAGTTTCAAGTTTACTTTGCAGTCTTAACTAGGCGGTGAGAAACTCAAGGGACCAGGATAGAAGTCTCATTTGCAAGAGTAACCTGGGGCACTAAAATGACAAAGGCTAAATGAATGTCGGATAAATGGAAAGTATTTTTCTACGTGCCAATTAAATTCGCAAGCAAAGTGCGAACCGCTGTAATCTTTCAAGAAAAATTAAAGCCGTCTAAAGTCCACAACAACCCGAGAAGTCATTTAAAACGAGCGGCTTCCGCACAGCACTTAAAAATGCCTATA
Source organism: Lethenteron reissneri (assembly GCF_015708825.2). Taxonomy (NCBI): domain Eukaryota; kingdom Metazoa; phylum Chordata; class Hyperoartia; order Petromyzontiformes; family Petromyzontidae; genus Lethenteron; species Lethenteron reissneri. The sequence continues at coordinate 2,718,063 of NC_083807.1, read as the reverse complement.
TACGAATTAAGCAATTTATTTTTTGTCTCATTCGTACTTAGTAGTATATTCTCCCGTGTAAGCTTTAAACGTTAGATCGTTACATGCACGAGTAGATTAATCGTTACATGCCAGCGTCGTTACCAACATCACAAATTTGACATTTAATTTCAATGGAAAAAAAAACCTCATAATTAATTTTTCGGATGGACACCCATGTTTGCAGTGGAGAAAAAAATCTCAATTAACGCTGAACTGCTTTAAAAAAAAACGTGCATTGAATAAGCACCAGCTGATTTATTATTCAGCTTAACAAGTTCAACACATCTCTGGCTGTCCACCTGATGATGCTAGTTGTAGTAATTGGCGTAACGTCGTACTCCGATTGTAAATGTTGTGGATTTGCTCTCCAACACACCGGTGTGCTGTACAAGTAGCGAATCGGCATGTTTCTTTTACGTGACAAACCTTACTAACTGGCTGTTTCGGGTGGTGGCAGGTATAACAACACATTTATATTTACAGAATCTAACCCAAGAAACCTCTATTACGATTTATTGTTGTTGTTGTCATTTGGGGAGACACAAGCGGTGCCCACCAACCATCTAAATGAAGCCGTCGCACCGTCTACAACGGCAGGGTAAAGTGATTTATAGGAGGCGATTAATTATCTTTCCCCGGTGCAAAGCTACAATGTCCCACTTGTGGCGCAAAGCAGAATCGAGGGATCGCTTATGAATTCTCGCAAGAGCTAAACTAAACTATTTTTTATTAAACTAGGTAAGGCCCCCTGAGCTATATAGCTCTTTGTCAGAAGCGACCTGGCCACAAATGACATCTCAACGAAGTGGCTTATCACGTTGACATTTAAAGCAGCCAAATACTGGAAATACACGTTTATAAATGTTTTTCTCCAGATGACAAGAAGAAAAACCCCACGCGACCACTGGGAGAGCATGAAAACTACAAATATGCGGACGACAAGGTTGGCATCGGACCCACAATCTCATGTATACCAGGCGAGGTAGTCAACACATCTTCGCCACCGTGGCACCCCAGGACACCGTGCTGGCCGGCCACAAAGGACGCGTGCGGAGTTGGAAGCCCCGCGGGGGGGGGGCGGGGGGCCCGGCGTGGGGAGCAGAAATTACTTCAAAAGCACTTCCCTCCCCCCCCCTAGTGTGCTTTCTCTGCTCCCCCGGCTCGTCCATGACCAGTCGATCCGATTTGCGTGCACGTCATTCGAGGTAATTTGTATTGCCTTTTGCCGAGCGTGTAAAATGTTGCACGCGCATCGTCCCCGTTCTTAAAACGACGGTCAATTCCATCAATTGCGCTTGATGAGAATACGACGCGATGGTCGTAGAGGATTGAGTTCAGGAGCTGAGGGAAGTCTTAAGGCTGGACTTGAACGTGGGCGGGTTGTGAATCGGGCAGACAATCAGGGGACGGAGTTCCAATAATAATGATATAGACAGTGGAAGCAGCATAGGAATAGGAGAAACTTCCCAAAGAGTAAACCGTGGTTTGCTCGTAGATCTAACACAATGAATCAATTAAATCGATTAAAAGAGATTTCTATACTCACAATACCAAAAAGGGGGAGGTAGAGACAAACAAAACAGTGAAAATGAGATGTTGGGGAAGAAAAAAAAATTCAGCAAAAATGAGACTTTAAACTTGTTACAATTTTATCTGCATCGTAACATGCCAAGTGAATCCGATTCCTTCAATCATAGAAAATTCAGTGACGAAAACACAATCTCCTTCCAGGCAGGGACAACCTTAAGCGGAGGAACAGAAATAGCTCGACGGCAACCCTGCCGCCCAGTGAGTAGCCCCGATCGAGAGCAGCCCTCCGTTGCTGGAGCACAGCACAGAGGGGGTTGAGTTAAAAAACAAATCCCTACACGGGCGTCGGCGGTGACCGCCTCGCCCCGCTGGAAGTCTCACCGCTCGCGATGTGCTCCCCTTGGTTGATTTGAGCGAAGAGCTCCGATCGCGAGCTGGCCGCGTCGCCGGCGCCGCCGCTGGGGGCCGTGGCGAGTCCGGGGGGGGGCGGGGGGCCCGGGGGTGGGGGTGGCGGGGGTCCCGACGCCACCGGACGGGGGGCGGACGGGCAGGACGGCAATGCAGCGGCCGTCGCCTGGCTCCCCTGAGCAGCGCAAAGACAGCGAGATGGCCGTCAGCAGCAGGACAACAAAGATAACCGGACGGCAAAGTCCTCGTTTATTAACTGGGTGGCAGATGCGTTCCTGAAAAATGCCACGTTCAAACTAAAATAATAAGTTCCCCGTATATGCCACGAGAAAGTTTGGCGAGATATGATGTACTACTACACACACTGAGGGTACACGCTGCCACTTTAATGGATCATTCTGCATACCGTATCGCTGTACCGCTTAGCTCCACAGCTCAGGAAAGTAGTTCCCCATCGACCGCTCAGAAACCGCGCTATAACACGCGCTTTCTACGTTATAACGGGTTTGTTCCTTTTATAACGGCGCGCGCATTCCACGTTGTGCGAAAAGCGTTCCCGAATTTAAGAACCGCGTGATAGCAAAAAAGCATTACAGTGTGAGCATCAACGCGTTAGGCGAGGTCTTGCCGTACACCGGTTTCATTATTTTCATGAATCAGCAGCATGGCAGTGTAGCCATCATTGCCCAACGCACCATTATGCATCAGAGGCATTTGTGTGGACAATCGCTCCATCATCACTGGTGGGGAAAAGTTTGGCACTGCCTAACGGCGATAAGAGACAAATTCTAGCGCTTTCTGTAAGCGATGGAAAACTCACCGTTGTATTTGGGTTAAAAACAGTCCTGATAACGTCAGCTCTTATCAAGCTGTTATATTCATTCATCTGACATTATGAATTAAGGGGAGCTGGTGTTGTTTGAGGAATGGTTTACACCTGGGGTTTCATCTTACCGACTTTCTAATGCACAATAATGTTTTTATATCCATTTGTTTGAATTCTGGTTCTCCAACATTTAAAACTGCACTTTACCACAGTCCGATTTCATGAATTGAATTTCCAGTCAAAAGCAACATTCATTTCTGCGTGGTCAAAATTTACAATCTTGTATGTGTTTGTGATTTGCCCTGGTATATTTTTTTGATCTGTAGTTTTGCTTGCTTGTCACGATTTAAAAGCTCAAGTTGTACATTTAACCTTTGTAAGGTTTTCGATCCATGTCTCCCTTTGAAGAGAACCTTTCATCTCAATGGGGCATTCACCTGGTTAGAAATAATTTCATGTTATCATCGGACAAACCTCTCCCGGGGGTGCGGCAGTTTCAAACAATGGGCATGGTTATTAAATATCATCCCTCCTCTCCTCACCTCTGTCCACCCAGCAGAATAAATAGGCACAAGGCAGCTTAAGTTGATCGGCAGGTCGTGTGCCGTAAAGTGTGGTTAACTCCCACATCTTCCCAAAACGGCAGTGGGGTCAGCATGTAAGATTAGGTCAAAATATCCCTTATCTTATAGTGGAGGCCTTTCCACCAGAAGGTGCATGAACAAAGCAACTGAATGGGCGGCACCATTACGTTTTATTACACACATCCTCACCAATAAAGCTATTGTCTCCACCAGCACTTAGGCCATTTATGAGAATTATTGATCAACTCCTCAGCAGCACTTCTGCCGGGAGACATGTAAGAGTGCCGAGCCCGACGGGCAAAGATTAATTGTTTATTCTCCCCAACTAAATTTTTTTTCTCTAAGTACACAATGTGTGCCGGAATTTTAAATTCAGCTCACTTTCCACCGCCTTCCAAAAAGGATTTTTTTTTTTGTTCCTCTCCTTGCACATGAATTTTAATGCCAGGTTGGGCACATTAACCCCTGCGAACGTAGCTACGCGGAGCCAGCTGGCGCCCAGAGGCTGGGTCGGGGGGGGGGGGGCTCGCGATCCCGGGCGCCGTGGCGTTAAAAGTAATTTCGGCAGCCATGCTCGCTTGCGCGGCGCGTGGCAAGGTGAAAATAAAACGGGGAAAGGGCGCGGTGTGTTTTTTTTCTTTACAGCGCCTGTCCCAAAAGAGCGGCCGCCGGGTTTTTAACGCGCGATGGAATCGAGACGATCAATCAATCAGTTAACTGCGCGAATCTCAAGTGGCACAGCCTCCTGTGGAGACCCTGGCCTGGATCATTATTTCCCCGTTGTGTTTGCCAGAGTGCGTGCGTGGGGAGCAGTAGTGTGGCGGTTAGCACGCTGCTCTACGAACCTGGAGAACCGGGTTCGATCCCCACTCACGGCCACCAACACCAGTGGCAATTATTTGAAGCGGTCCTTGGACTCCCCTAGGTTTACTCAGCCTCAAATACGTATCTAGTGCAGTGTGTAAACATCGCCACTGGGGAGACAAAGGCAGCCGGGCGTGGTGATGGCCACCCACCCCCTCATGTGGCATGCCGGCCTTCATAAGCGCTACTCGCTAAAAGCAATTGCCCTAACCGTCTGTTTAAGGCTATACGGGTGATACTTCTCTGAGTGTGAGGGCGGGCGGGGGGGGGGCAAGCATTGCTGTGAGACGACTTACAGACTTATTCCAGCTCACGCCAGTGGTGTGGTGCTCCTTGATGTAGGCCTGGAGCTGCGTCCAAATGTTGCTGTACGCCCGTGCCCAGTTCACGTGGGTCTTGTCGCTGCAATGAACCAGACAGGCAATCCGTACATTTACACGTACAGCTGTGTTGGTTAATCCAACCAATAGATGGGGCGTTGTTTGACCACACTTCACCACGCTGGTCAGTTCTGGATGGAGAAGGGTGGGGGGCAGTGGAGGGGGGGAATTGATGCAGATACAAGTCGCCACTGATGTCAGTCATGGCCAGGAATCAAACTCAGGTGGCTTGTTTCATAGGGCGGTAGGCTAACCACTATGCCACATATTACGCCCCCACCTTCCCCCCAACATTTAGAACCCACCGAAATTTATTCCAACGTTACTCTTGCTTTAAGTAATTTTTTTATAACTAGGCAATGAGCCATGGAATCATCGACTAAAATGTATTATTCTGCTGACGGTACATATATCGAATCGAAAGTGCGGGAATGTTGACTTCAATGCATGCAAACGTTACACAAAATGTACTCTTTAAACCGAGTGACTAAATGAGAGAACAAACCAGGTAGTACAGATACAGCCAGTACACGCAAGACATTACAGACAAGACAGTCCCAATGAGAGACCCAGAACGAACAACTTTTTTTTTTCAGATCGACAAAATACATTCAGTTTGCATGTTAATGGAGGAGATGTACTGCAGATACAAATGATAACTGAACCATGCCTCATGTAATTTAACTCCAAAATTACCCATCACACTCACAAAATTACAAACGCAGTGAAATTACACATTTTAACGGCTTTGTAATTAAGATGCCGCCCATGTCTGCGTGACAAGAGCGTACAAGACAAAATGAATCTCAACATTCTTAAGTTGATTCGCCGGATGTTGAATCATTACGTTGCGAGGCTCTGGGTGTCTGGGTCCCCGTGACCGACCAGGGTGTCCGAGTTTTGTAACTCGGCCAAACCTCCCCAATTTCACGAACGCGGCGGGTGGCCTAATGATTATGCGGATAGCGAGATACGCGCTGTGCGCCTACGCTAATTGATTGCAAATGAACGATGAACTATCACGGGAGACGGCGGGGGGGGGGGAGGGTGAATCTGAAGGCAGAGTTAAAAACCCGACCGCATTGAAACCACACGTTACGTAAAAACAACTGGACTTACGCAAATATATACTGGAGGTTTTTGACCTGCGCAAATGTAACTATGCTCGACAAAACAAAAATACATCAGTCACGAATATTTCATTATTTTAAAATCAATTATTTACAGGCACCTTGTCAATCCACTGCTGGATGAAGGCTTCCCTCTACGCCGTGTTGGGAGTGTGGGATGTTCGACCCATATTTCACCACGCTGGTCGGGACCGGTTGCTGACCGATTCTGATATTACCCCCGCCACCAATTGTTTAGTTGTTGTGGCCGGGTTATTAAACTTGGGTCGTCGATTTCATTGCACATTGTGCCAACCACTGCATCGATGCTCTCTGCCAAAAATGTCATCAATCCTGGCAATATACCGCCACTAATTCAAAAGGTGATGCCTAGAGACACACAAAACGCAGGTGCATATATACAAGAGCTGCATCGGGCCGATGATAATCTGTTGGCGGTCCGAAAAGGCCATGCTTGCACACGCACGGAAAAGGCCGTGCTTGCACACGTACCTGTCCTTGTAGTCCTTGAGCACGCGGTTGGTATAAAACGTCCCGGCATCGTTCAACTCCTTCACGTAGGGACCGGGCTTGGGGGACTGCGATTGGGCAGGAAGAGAAGACGGCAGGATCGTAACCGATATTTGACAATGTACAGATATAGTCCTATAGTGTACGCGTATAGTCCTATTGTTCTTCCGCTGCTGGATGAGGGCCTCCCTACAAAGGGCCTTTCCTGGGTAAACCAGAATAATAATAATAATAATCGCTTGTGCGTGAGAATACAAGACAAGGTTACCCAAGGCCAGAGCAAGCCAGTAATACCTGACAGCAGGTCACAAGCATCGTAGGCTTGTGATTGTATTAAAGGGCTACACACATGCAAGCACTGGCAGCCCATCGGCTTGCTCTGATGTGAGGACACAAAGCAAAATGACAAAGCTCTGCTGTGTTCGGACTCTGCAGGCTGTTGGGGCAAGTTGCTGACAGGCAGCACCTGTCAAGGCCGGCTTGGCATAGGGGGAAGTGGCATGGCCATCTCTCCCCAGTACAACATAATAACAGGCACTCATTTTAAGCCGAGTCAATCTCTCGGAGGGTGGCGGCCCAAGGTTTAAGTTCGGATGCCATTTCCCATCGACGATATGAAAGGCTGAGCACGGAACCCAATTTCGCTGGGATTGTGACCAGCACCATGTCACTGTTAACCAATGCACCTCCACTCCCACACGCAAACACAATCCATGCGCATGCAATTCAAAATTATAGAAAAACATTACTAACTATTGAAACCTTATGAGACCCACGTCCTCCGTTTAGAAAATAACATTGTGATAGTGGCAGCTGTAACACAGGGCCCGGGAGACGAGTGTTTGTGGTAAATCTATCAATCCCATGTGGGCTACAAAGGTGGCCAAGAGAAGACAGCCCAGAAAGTGGTTTTGTGAATGCATACCGACGGATGACATGCACAGGTTTTCTCTGGGTACTGGCTTTAAAATAATCGATCACTACCAAGTTACGATTCAACGTAGGTCTCGTGAGATCAAGAATCAATTTGACAACAACACAACGCTTGCAGCCGGGTGTGTCGGCAGTTCAGCGCGAATCAAACAAAGTGTCTCTATTAACCTCAAAAGGAAAAAAAAATTGTCAACTCTTGATAATGTAGAGTACAGGAGGCGAGGGATGGTCCAGATGAAACAAAAACACGAATAAAAAAACTTGCATTAATTAGGCGAGTATGTGTAAGTTATTGCTTACCTACCTAAAACGTGGTAAAAACCAAATGTCATCAGTTTTTTTTTATTATTGCTACAAAACGCGAGTCCGGTACAATAAGCCGACGAACTTTGGAAGGGGTGGGGGGAGGGGAACAGAAACTCCGCGAAAATGTTAATTTGGCGCGAAGGGACTGCACGGGTGGGGGGATATGGGGCCCGCTGCCCATGCCAAGTGGGGACCCCGCATAGGTAGGGGAGGGGTGTAGATTTACATGGGAGGTTGGGGCGGGGGGGAATCCGTTTTTATTTTTAAAGTACACCGGTCACAAGCAAAGAGCAGCTCACAAACCCACGTGCCAAAAGGGGCGGGGGGGGGGGTGGGCACAACGAATGAATGTCGAAAGCTACAAACTATTTTCACGAGCACGGTTAAATAAAATCCGCAACCCTGAGAAAAAATACGTAACCCCAGGTGGGAGAAGGCGGGAGGGGGGGGGGGCGTCATTATCGACAGCTCGGGCCGTACTCACCACGGTGACCCAGCCCAGCGCGGGGATGCTCTCACTGACGGCCGACAGGTGGTTGAAGAGCTTGCTGGCGCGGTTCGCCTCGCGGAAGGCCTGGATCGCCTGGATCTGATCGGAGATGGGCTTCAGCAGCTTCTTCAGCTCCTCCTGCGCGGGACAAATTCCACAAACAGTTGGGGCTCGACGCGGCGTAATAAAATAAAAATGCCGCCACATCCCCCTGCGGGTCGGGGTACAGCAACGGCGGACGTATTCGTTTCGCGGGTTAAAGAGGCAGGCGGCTGGGGTGAAACTGCTTCACGCACCGGGAGAGTGGGCGCGCGCATTCTATCGAAATTGATCCTTGATCTCGCGATACACGCGTGCAGAATCGTAATTGGCAGGAGCGATTATTTTAAACCTATAGTGCCCAGGAGAAAAGCCTGTGCACGCGAAGGGAGAATGCTCAAAAGTTCCGTAGGTACGCATTCACAAAAAACTACTTGCTGTGCTGCCAGTCCTAGGTCTCCGAGCGAGTTTACGAGCCTTCTGTGCGATTCTCTTAAACCTGTGCAAGTTTATGGGGCTCTCTGCGGCGAGTGCATACAATACAACACGTGGATTTGGAGAGCGTCTGCCGTCGTGTCATTGGTTGGAACACCGGAATGGCAATCCAGAGGGCACTGGTTCAAACTGGCGCAGCAGCAAAATGATTGGGAACGTTTCTTGAAGCCTCCTTTCTCTGTCCACAAAGCAGTAGAACAAAACTAATTAAAACTATTTTTATTTTACCAGGTAAGGCCCACTGAGCGACCTGGCCAAATGATAGCTCAACGAAGTGGCTTATCACGTGGAAATGTATAGCAGTAGCCAAATACTCTAAACGCACGTGGATTCTAAATGTGGAGGGAAAAACCGGAGAACCCGTAGAAAAATCCATGCGACCACAGGGAGAATATGCAAACGCCCAAATATACAGGCGTCACGATCGAGATGGAACCCGTGACCTCCTGGATACCAGTCGAGGCAGTTAACATCTCACCACCGTGGATTATTAATGGGTACACCCCCAGTTAGTCAATCCGCAGCTCACGTGTGGTGCGGTAAAGCGTGGGTAGCCCCCACCTCTTACACGACAACCGGCTATCATGGAAGAGAAGGGCAAAAAACCTCTAGCAGCTCTCTATAGCTCCCTTCTGCCAGCAGTGGTGTGAGCAAGCAACTGCAGGACTGAACCTTTATCTATTACTTCATGAACTAAATGATTTACCCCCCCACCCGCCCCATATAGTGTTATGACATATCCAAGCGGAAGCGGACAGAGGCTGCTATCGGTTGATTACATATACAAGGGCTTCCGAAATGACATGAGAACGAGACTCTTTGAATATTAACATCACACCGAAACGTCAGGCTCATAGCGGGCTCAGCCCTCTTCACGGCTTAGGACTCCTATCATTACCAATCATCAGATGCACACAACGTGAAATGAATTAAAGTGCTTTTGAATTCAAGGCGAATGGTAAAATGCAAACAAACCGCACACTGCAGGAGGCTGAAGGTAATATTAATGGCATGTGGAAAGTGATGGCTTAATTTAAAGTCCCATGTTTATGCATTTCCAAAGTGAGATCGTGCTGAAATATATTCTCCAGAGTATCGGAAAATGTTGAAAATCCGGGATGTGTTGTCTGCCGACAGTAGCATCAACAACTTTAACATTAAAATCAACATGCGTTTAGAGTATTTGGCTGCTATAAATGTCCGCATGATAAGCCGCTTCGTTGAGCTATCATTTGTGGCCAGGTCACTTCTGAAAAGGCGCTGTATAGTTCAGTGGGTAACAGTGCAAACCACCATCCAAGCCAGGTGGCTCAGTGGCAGAAGCAAGCGACTCACAATGGGGAAGTGTGAGGGTTCAAATCCTGGCTGGGGGTTGACTCAGCCCATCATCCCTCCAGGGTCGATAAAATCGGTCTTACTTTGTATCGATGCCGATTGTGGTCATCCTTTGTATAGAATCGCCCCCACCTCAGAATCAGAGTATTTATGTATACTGAAGGAATCTGATAACCCTTTTTTGACAGATGTGAAGAACATTACAACAAACAATACAAAAAAACAATAGGAGTGCAAAGTACAAGAAAGGTAAACAAATCACCCAAACACACATAAATACAACTAAACCATCCCCATCCTACCAGGCAAAGCTCACAGAGGTAGTAACTTATTTTTCAGATTTTCATGTGGATATTTATAACAGCAAAATAATCTTATAAAGAGCAGGGTTGTAAACGGATAGGCACCGCTTCAATGCTCATTTGAGGTGAGCACACTTTGGACATTTGGCTTGATGGCCAAAGGTGAAATATTGTAACGTGAAGGCCCCACTCACATCCGAGGGTTGATTGTGCTTGGAGGCCACAACCAGGAAACTGCGCTCTGCCAGGAACGAACTGTTGACTTGCTCCGCCTACACACGTCGCTCAAAGTTAGTAGTGTCCGACGACGGAGGAGATCAAACACATGAAGAAATCGCCCGACGACTACACGAGGATAAAAACACCACATACAATTAAAACACCGAGATATTATATATTTTTTTAAACATAGACAAAGCAACAGAAAAATCTGGCACGGTGACAACGTTGATCTGCGTGTTCAGACAACAAATGTAAAACTTTGCCGTAGGGCAAACGAGCGAGGATTTTTTTTCTCCCCAAGAAACCAACGACTTTTGTTTGAACGTCCGCACATTCGGCAAGCAACGCAAATCTGCTTTGGGAATTAACGCGCCTTCGATAGCCTTGGCCTCAGCTCTTTCCTCGGCTCACGCTTAAGCCGCCACTCGCCACCGGGACAGGCGCTCCAAGCGTGGGGGTCGTGACCACCCCCTGGGGGTCAGGAGGAAGTGGGGACACCGTTGGAATAAGCGTGGCAGGAAATCGATCTCGTAAACTTTATACGATATCAATATTTAATGATTTAGGACCACGTTACCGCCTCCTAAGTTTGGTTTACTTAAGCCGATGAGAGCAGGATTGCACGGGCACAATGTTAAGCCCTTGTTCGTAGCGCATGCTCGTATAGTTGCTCGCGCAAATTACCAACGGATTTTGTAAACTTTACAAGATATCGGTATCGAATCACTTAAGTTTCACGTTACTGTTCTTATGCGCGATATAATTAAGCCGTTTAGCATAATTTAAATCGTACGATATGAATCGCTCCAAGGCAGCACACAGGCTTACACCGCATGCATAAATCGCACGCAAATTACAAACGGTATTGGAAGACTTATGATATCCCCGAAATGGATAAATTCAATATTGAGCAGGCGGGGTGAAATATATATTAAAACAGGGGATTGATATATTATTTGGTGAAACAGAGCGGGACTGGGACTCAAAAGGTCAGGGGACTCTTGCTGAAAGGCACATCTCAAATGTCACCACAAGCCTACGTCTGCAAACACAACGGCGCTAATTACAGGGACCTCAACACCACGCTCGGCACACAACCTCTCAATTAACTCCTGCAGGTGTACGCCCATCACCATCACCATGTTTTGCAAGGGATATTCAATGTTCACAAGAGAGCTTAAATGCATTAACACCCACGGCTAAGGATTGACAATTCACAGCTATTAAAATTTAAATTTTAATGGCCATGGTTTGCCCTGCCCCTTCACCAACTATATGTGCAGAGTAAAGCATCAGGTTGTTTAGAGGCAAGGCAGCTACGGGACAGAGGTTCTTGAGCAAAATATCTAAACAATTACAGTGCTGGGTTTACACTTGTCAAACGACTTCCTTAAAAATGCGCCGTCTCGGGTTTTTTTCATTTCATGTTGACAACGCGTGCTTGTTATGAATTGTGTAAATTTACGATGGTCCCCTCCCTACGCCGAACAATAATTAAGAGCACCTGAAATTGGGTTTGCTTGTTATTCCATCCGACGACAAATGTCACGCAGTAATTTTAGTTTTTTTTAAGAATACAATATAAAAATGATGAAAACAAAACTGTCTTGTCACCGACATCAATGAAAATGGCAACATGATCAAAAACACACTTACGTAACTGGCACTAATGTATTCTCTTTTTCCCCACCAGACTGGAATAATGCGCTCATCAACTAGGTGAGCTTAGAATTAAACAAATAGATAATTAAAGCCGGCAGCAATCCTCAGGGCATGATAATTACCCGAAACATTACCACACGCACACCTGCACAATGAGCCAGACACAATAGGGATGGGCTGGAGTGTTCGACAAGAGTAAAGTCTAACACAATTTCCGAAACTCCTTGGGTATAAAAATATGGAGATGTTTCAAAGAAATTCGGACCAAGCACTTTACATTAAATTATATAACACCGCCACTAAGTATTCAAAATAGGGACATTCCACATACAAAAAACCGTGGATGGACATACACCAAAGCTATAAAATGTTTCCACCATTACAGCAGGCCAGATGAAAAGCAATTACCTTTCTCCCAATGGAAAACTTTTTAAAATGCAAATGTAACAGCGCCGAAGGCGTGTAATGGCATGTTATCAGCAGTTAGCATTTTTGCGGGTCAATATAAATCGTCAGTCATGTACTATCCACTGCTGGATAAATGCCTTTGCACATCTGCAATGCAACAAGTCAAGTAAGTGCACGTGAGGTTAGTTCATTGCTCCATCTCCATGCTGGACATCCCTTTGGGCATTCCAACCTTTGGCTGACCAAACCGTTGTAGGTCTCAACCACTGGCCATCATCCATTATGGCAGAAATGCACCGATCCAAGACTACTTACTTTTTCTTCAAGGTAAATATCATGCATTTCACTTGCACATGTTCGCTTATCCACACGTTGCTATTCCCATCTCTTCAGCCCTTCGTTGCGCTTTTCGTTGAAGGCAGTCGTCACGTTCCAAATGTATCAAATTATGAAAATTACTCTTAAATCTCTCGAATACAAAACTACGACACCAATATTGCCCCCCCTAGCGGCAGACTGCACGTGTCTTTGAAACATGCCATTTATATATTTATATATATTTACTGATGCTTCAGTTCTGGGCACGGGCAGGTGTGTGCGCGCTCCTTACGTGCTTTTCCACGTCGCTGCCGATTTCCTTGCTCAGCCGTATGTACTCGTGCACCGGCCCGTTCAAGATCGTGTCAAACGCCACCACGTAGGGCGCGTCAGCTGGGAGGGGGAAACGGCAGAGCCACACAAGAGGCCACAGGGAGAAGGCAGGAGGGAGAGGAGGAGAAAATGGGAATGTTGAGTATATTACACAGTCAAAAGGAGATAGGGTTTTGCACGGTAGGGCGTGGCGAAGATGGCGAACAAAGAACAAGGAACAACGTTGGCTGAACTTCGGACATGCAGCCCACACGCCCCGTAGATTAGACGCTAAAATGGGCCACCGAGTAAATAGCTTAGGCCAGTGAAACACGGCACACGAGAGTCTCTGCCAAAAGCGTACAGTTCACGGACGTTAAAATATTCAAAGAATGTGAGCGTCACTCTTTCAGATTGCAAAAAAACAACGCTTAAAAATAAACACGTACCATATTATTTGAAGAATCTTTTTTTTTACAAACACATCGATATGCTTTTCAGAATCAAATATGTATACAGCACAGCACCTCCCCGCCCCTTACCTTGAAGATCTGCCATTTTAGCAAAGTATGGCTAGCGGGAGGCGTCGTCTCGGCAGGCTGCGAAGCGTACCACTGGCGGGCGCGCACTGTCTGTCGTCTCACCTATGCCAAAGCATTTGTCACTGGGCGCGGCACCTAATCGCACCGCGGGTTCCCATAGGCCAATCCGCTCGCAAGCACGGCATTTGTTGGTTACTCATTTTCAGACGCACATTGTTTCCCCCCCGCCGCACAGGTGACGCTTTACAAAGCAGCTGTGTTAACAGCGAGAAATGAAAAAAGGCCGACCATATTCATTACCAACGCAAATGCTTTCGACAAAAGGAGCAATTGTCATAATCTTGTTCAGCAAAGAGCTATACAGAACAAAGCATACGGGGTAGTCTTACAACGCATTCATTTGTATTTTTTTATCGTAAACCGATCTTCACTTTGTGGCACGCGGCCACATGCAATGTTTGCTTGCAAACCAAACGGGCCAGTTCAGCAGCCCACGAACCTGTAGGAACGCAATGATGTAACAAACTCCTCCACAGCCAATCAACAACACACACACAAGCACCGACGACGACCAATGCAGCCGCAAAACTGGGAGCAACCGCGGAGAGCCACGTCTTCAAGCGCGGAGGGCGATGGACGTCGTCTAAATGCACGCCTCACCTGCGCCGACACCGCCGGCGCCTCCTCCTGCCACACCGGAGTGGAGCGCCACCTTCTCCAGCCGAGCGGTCACCTTCTCCAGCCGATTCACAAGTCCGTCCAGCTGCGCCATCCTGCCACGGAGCCGCCTACTGTGGATAGGAAGGAAACGGCGCGATGGTAAGCGGCCGCTGGCAGCGGCAGGCGTGGCAGCGGTGGGTATGTGTACAACGGCGGGTGCAAAAGATACTCATTAAAAGTGATTGGGCCAAACGTCCTCATTGCAGCACGTTCCTGGGGAAAAAGTTCTGAGACTTGGTAAATAATAATAATCATCGCAATAGCTACGTTCAAGCCTTTGCCAATCCACTGCTGAATGAAGGGCTCCCCCCCCCCCCATGCCGTGTCAGTCATGGGGTTTCTTTGACCATACTTTACGTTGGTCAGTGTGGGTTAGTAAAGGGGAGGGGGGGCATCACTCACCACTCTTAGCCGTGGCTGCATCGTCGTGCACACACCACTGCACATCGTCATAGTACAAACATACCAAACATACATTTGCCTAGTTTCGTGTCAACGTACCTCCGATTACCAAGGTTGGCTATGTACGGTGCGAAAAAAGTTCAAGACATACAACGCGACTCGTGTATCCTGCATATAACATAACTATAGTTATAACTAGTTATAACTATATAACTATAACTAGTTATAACTCTAGTTATGTGGAGGGTACACGAGAATATTAACAACTAACATGTGCCCTTTAAGTCGACCTGCTGCAGTGAAATGGATTTTTTTGCTACGGAAAAGTCAGTGCGCTAACACTTTTTTAACCTCCGATAAGCGGTATAATGCGCAGTATTTCACTTTCCGTTGTAGTTTTTACGTTTTTCTTAAAAAAGCTTCAGGGCTTTATGACACCGCATCTTCTTCGAGTGTTCACCGCTGTGCAATTGACATTTTAACTCGTATTGATTTCCTTGTAACCCCAGGTATCCCTTGAAAAAAGCAATTTGTGGTATCAATCGGCTCTCACCCGGTTGAGAATTCAAGTAACTTGGCAGTCAAAATGCTCGTCCCATTTTTTTGTCAATTGGCGTACAATGTATAAAAATACACACACATTAAACCCGTGCCTCATCGCTTTACCGTTCAAGAACCTATTCCAGGCGACCGATGATTCATTTAATACTGCCGTGAAGGTTAGAAAGAAGTAGAGTTGTCCTGTACAGTCTATTACCCAACGAGGCGTGACTCTGTAAACCGCAATTTTTTCCTATCTGATGGGAAGTGAACGCGGTGTTCCGCTCAAATGAGTTGGGTTGTGGGGGCTAAGGGTTCCTCTTCAAATAGCCCCGAGCCAGTAATGAACATTCCACATTCCTGTGGTGGGAGCGAGTCGTTCCCTATCATAGGTGAAACTGTTGTTCGGTTCGCATACTGCGGGAAATATTTTAAAATAAGTAATATTTTAAAAAACGTTTTTAAAAACACGATTTTATGAAATGTACGAGTAATGGCAGAACTCCACGACTCCAGGAAGTGGTCCCGAAGCTTGCCATAACGTAAGGGGCCGTGGCCAATTACAGCCAACGTCAGTTGACTGTGGACAATTAGACCCAAGCCGAAACATAACATGTAAAAAATAATGTTATAAAAAATATATGTATTTTGAAAATGTTTATGCTAGAATGTAGTATTGTCATCAGCATGACATAAGTATACCAAGTTTGCCGTCGATACCACATTGGGAAGTGGGTTAAAATTGAGTTACAAGATTTGAGGATAGAACAACGACAACAACAGACAGAGTGAGTTAAAAGAAAGCGTGTAATAAAAAAAAGACCCCTGCAGGAAGATAGAGGGATGATGGTTGAGTCTGACCCCTCCGCTGAGAATGTGAATTTGTAACCTCCCGATGCGGGAGCCGCGCCCTGTGACTGCTGCTCAACTGTTTTAAAACAATTACCGGTACAGTGTACTGCCAAGTTGGGTTTAAACGAATATCGGGGAAGCTGAAAACGCATGAGTCTACAAAGTCAAAATACACACGCAGCATAAACGTCTCCACAACGACGCACGCGAGCGAAAAGACAACTTTGAAATTCACTCCCACACACAAACAAGCGCCACTAAGTGGTGAAGTCCCCACGGTGTTTGTGCCAGGCTAGGTGCACTTTGCAGATACGGTGCACGCTAAAACACATACAAGGAAAGAGATATTTCCCTATTCGTCCCAGACTTCTAGGGGAAACAGTCTTATCTTAAAAAAGAGCTCGTAGTTTCCCCCAAACATACCACACTACTTTCTAAGCACACGACCAAACTTAAATTATTGTAGTCTTTTTATAACATAAAAGTAAAACGCGGCGAAAACCAACTGCACTCATTAAATGCGTAAGAAACCCTAGTTCCTCCAGGAAGTGATTTGCATCAAGCAAGAGCTTTTGAGTAATAATAACGCGTTCTACCCTGCGTTTACGACTTTACGTTAACGTGTCATTCAACCCGGCTGGCGTTAGAATTCACATTCGCAACGCGTGCATCTCTTGACGCACTACAGATAACAACATGGTAACATTCGATATCTTGGAAACAAAGTGGGGGGGGGGGGGGGAGGGGGCAAGAGTAAACCATAGTTTATTTCCAGGAATTATGTGGGTTGTAACAGTGTTACTTAAGAGAAAAGACGAGAAAACGATGGAAGGGAGATCGGAGGGACATTTACAGGCCAGAGGGTCAATATCCAAGCAACTATAAACTGCAACTTGCAAACAACTTAGAACAATTGACAGCCCTAAAACCCACACGACCCTGGGCGAGCAAATATTCAATCTAAAAGTACAATCTAAACTAGTTATTATAGCCTCAGAGTAATAATATCCTACAAACAAGAGTAATGCAGGAAGAGGAATAATATAATAGTTATAGAGTAATGCCTGCTTGCGCGAATAGTATTATCATCTGCAATACTACGAATAATAGACACACTCACAAGGATAACACAGTAACGCTATGCATAATATACTAATAACCGTAAGAATGCACGTAAACGTTGATTTATAGACAAGAAAATAATATTTACAGACTCAAATCACATACAGAAGGTACGAGTGGTTAGCACAGTCTTCAGCCCTGCACGAACTTTCCGAACCTAACTCCTTTACAACAACACAAACGAACTTACAATCGTTTTGAAACCAGTCGCAAATATTTACCAAATTGGTTAAAGGACTTAATGCTGTTTAACAGATTGACGCGGGGGTAGTGGTGGTGGTGGTGGGTTAGTGGCGACTCAAGCGAGCTCAGAGGCACCCGCCCTTCCGGCGTTCCATTTCCGCCTCCAAAGCCCCACCCGTCCTCGCCGATTCAAACATTTTAACATCTCCACAAGCAATACAACACGTTCACAACGTCTCTGCAAACTTGGCAGCATTGCAAAGCTAACTCCGTCCCTTCGACGGATTGCGTTTCGTCGGCTCAAGGTGGAGTGAGCGGCACCGATGTGGGAAGCCACGCCGCCTACCTCGCCCTAAAGCCCGGCAGCGGCGGCTAGGAAAACGGGGAGGGCCCGTACGCCGGCTGCGGCCTACCGCCGGACCGTGGCTGCCAACACACTGCGGCGATGCAGCTGCAAGCACTCAGACGGCGCGCGCTGCCCTGCAAGGGTCGTGAAGATGCTGGGGGAGGGGAGGGAGGGTTGTGTGTTAGAGATACCCCGCGCGAGGAAACTTTGCCCGACACAACCCGAGCTGCAGATACCGTAAGGAGCAGAGTTCAGTTCGCCGATGCGCTTCCCCAGAATGCCTCCCGCACTACTTCCGCGTTCCGTATGAGAGGGTGGGGTGGGGCTATGGGGGGGAGGGGTGGGGCTATGGGGGGGAGGGGTGGGGCTATGGGGGAGAAGGGTGGGGCTATGGGGGGGAGGGGCTATGGGGGGAGGGGGGGGGGTCATTCGGGGGGAGCGGTGGCGCAGTGGTCAGCGCGCTGCGCTACGAACCCCATTCCTGCCAACCCCTTATCAGTTGCCCTACCTTATTAGAGGCCGATTCACGAGTGAATAACTGGCGCAAAAATGTACGTACTGACACTGGCATCTCTTTTTTGCAGATCTTCCATCCAGAGAAATTTCGTCTCAACGGATTGTCACTTGGTAATGCAGTTGATGTCTGCAGGTATTAAGGAGGTGCATGTATTCAGCACCATGAATAGAAGCTATACATCAATGTTCTCATAATGTTCATGCTCATATGAATAGTTGGTTCTCTGGCATCCGAACATGCAGAGAAAGGAAGGCAGTTGGCTCTTCCAATATTTGTAGAGTGGAACAAGTGAATAGCAATTGGTCGAACAACCCATTGCAGGACCCTCCTGAAAAACAGTCTTGAGACTCGGTGTGGCTTTCCTCGATCATCATCATCATCAACAGGCATGACCAATCCACTTTTGGATAAAGGCCTCGGTCTTGTGAAGCATCGATCCATTTGGAACATGCAAATGAGCGGATTTTATCACTTAATTTCCATGCTGGATGTCCGCTCGAATGCGTTTCCCTACCTTTGGCTGCCACTCCGTCATGAGTCTTGACCACCGGCGATCGTCCGTACAAGCAGCGTGTCTTACTCAAGCCCACTTACATGTATTTTGTAACTGTCAATGTGACTACATCAATGTGTCCTTCCCGTAATTCCAAATATGTACCTCTGCATGCTTCTTTCCATACGCTGACAAAGATAACGGAATAAAATATTTGAAAAGTACGCCGAAAACAGCATGGAGGAGTGTAGACTTGTTCTACCAATTCCACAATCATTCGCACGAGCCTAATGAGACTGTGCTCATCAACATTGGCTGTCCTGAGAACAGTGATGGAAATTCCACATTGCTACGGCAGAGACCAGTTTACCCAAATGAGAACCGCTGCTGAAATTCACGCACGTGAGGACTATTTTTCGACATTTCTGGGGAAGGTGGACTGAATTATTTAATGGCCTCCAAAATAAGACCCCATTTACTCCATTGGCCTACTGAACTTCCTGATTGAATGCATCGCAGGAGAATTTTGGGTAAAAGTTAATTTCCTCGTTCTAAGCGTGCATTTGACAGGAAACCAAAGTGCTCACAGAACAAACCACGCATGAGACGGAAGAGTATTGACCACACTTACACGCACAGCCAGTTCGTTCTACAGCTCATGCTAACTGCCATTTCCCCTCCCAAAATAATAAAGTCCTACTTCAGGTCTAAACGTTCTGGAAATAGCCCCGGATATATGTTTGGTGCTGTGTGAAGTACTGTACCGATATGACATATGCCACCGTTTCACGGGCTGTGTCGACCACTCTGTCAATCCACTGCTGGATGAGGGCCTCCCCACACCACGTGGGTAGTGGGCGGTTATTTGAAGGTGGGGAATTCGCTACTGCGACCGACTTGCCATGAAGGTCCATTGTCCCAAACATCGATAATTATATCTTTATTTCATTTAAAGGCAGTGCTATTACCGAATGTGTTTGAGTTTTTTTGTTACTTTCCGGAAGCTTTACAGACATGATCTCAGCACGATCCATCAACCCTGTCTGGAGCCGGGTCCCGGGCTAAGAGGTGTTCTCCACCACGCCAGAAACAAGTCGACGCTTAGTTACCTGAACGTGGATTGAGCCTCCCTTCGGTAGACTCTGCCGAACATGAGTAGCACATGGTGTCAGTATTGGTCGTCATTACCAATCCTGGGAAGACAAAGGCGGCGGGGTGTGTATGTTGTGGGCCACACCACCTCTTGTAACGTGATGGCCTGAACAGAGGTTCACCGGCTAAACTTTACAAACAACAACAATAACATTAATGTCATCGTTTTACCCAGGAAAGCCTCGTTGAGTTTCACGAGGGCCCCCCCCGCTGCATTGCGATGTTTGGCCAATTCCACCAACAAATGTGTGGCTTCGAGTGGGAGGAAACCAGAGAGGCAGGCAAAACCCCACCACAACACACGAGCAGGTTACACTGAAAGCTCCACACAGATTGATTCAGGAATCAAATTTTATAATGGCAACCGAGCATGACAAACATCCCATTAAAATACCGCTCGAGTAGGAAAATGCAATAAATTTGAAAAATACACCGGTGGAGCTGAGCCTTTCGTGTTTGACGCGTGATTGTGATATTAAACCACAAATTGGAACGCACACTTTTTTATTATACCAATGAATATATTTATTAAAAAGATCGATAACCTTATTAACATACCTACTGTTAACAAACGTTAGTATGTGGAATATAGCATAAATGCTTGCACTATGCCTAACTCACATATGCGTCGTGTGGAAGCGGGGCTGTGTAATTTCATAACTTAATGCTTTCATACATTATAAATGTTAATAGCCCCTAGCCAACAAGGAAATGGAAATGTTTTTGTTGTTGCAAAGACCTTTATGTCATTTTGTATATGACATACGATAATTGTAGGCAATTACCGTGGTAGTAGCGTAGCGATGATACAGTGGTTAGAGCAAAGCATCATAAACCCGGCCACCTGAGTTCGATTCCAGGCCAAGGTGAGTTTTAGTGGTGAATGACACCTGAAGCGGTGCTGAAGCCTCTATCTTCACCATCCATCGTATGACCAGCGTGGTGAAGTATGGTCAACAAAGCCCCATGATCAACATATAATTGAGCGGCTTTCACCCAGCCAGACAGTGACAGAGGGGTTATCAATAATGCATTGTTTCCATGGTGTAACGGTGGTACTGTACTTACACATTACCACGTTAATAATACAATATAATAACATCACCTATGCTAACGTTTCTAATCTCCCGTCGTGTATTCATCCCACCACGGTCTAAATTCTATCAAGTGTATACACCTAATATTAACGCTCACACGCATTCACTCAACAGCCACCGCTGTGACCACGTCTACCCATCATACAACGACCAAGGCCCCCCGTGTAGCCTTAACAGACTGTTGGGGCAAGTGCTGTTAGCGAGCACCTATGAAGGCCGGCACGGCACACAAGAGGGTGGGTGGCCAACACCACGCCCGGCCGTCTTTGTCTCCCCAGTAGCGATGTTTACACATCACACCAGGTACTCATTTAAGGCTGAGTCGACCTAGGGGAGGCCCAGGACCGGTTCAGATAATCGTCACCGGTGGTGGCCGTGAGCGGGAATCAAACTCGGGACGCCGGGTTCGTAGCGTAGCGCGCTAACCACTACACTACCGCTCCTCACCCGTCATACATACGCAGATCCACACACACACACACACCGTGCAAAGAAGGCATGTCATCGTATTTAACGGGCCCGAGTAATCTCCAACCACGGAGAACCGGTCACAATGTCTCCACGTTATTCCTCTTCAACCTAAAACAATCGCCTTTGTTCTGTAAGAGCACGTGGGGTTAATGCATAAATCTCATTCGCGAATGTCAGCGTTGGCTTAATAAAAATAACATGAAACATCACGCAGTGTCTGCTGGGAATGTTTTTGGAATTGCCCAGAGCTGGGGCTATAATACGATCATTTTAAGTAATCCATGACTCTACGACCTATCGGTTCGATTTAATCGGATAACATTCATGGTTGGGGAGAAAAAACGAAGTCATCCCTCAATTCCCACATGTGCCCCTGGATGGGAGGTGATGGGGCAGGCCTTGGTGACGTCATAGGCATCATATAAATGCGTCACGCTGGGCGTGGCTTGCAGGTGGTTTCCCGCCTTCATACCTGTCAACCCATACGGTCTGCCCATATTGTTGTGCAGGGAAATTGAGTTTTAAGGTCCATACGGCGTACAGCCGTTTCAATAGGGCACTTTTTTGTTTCAATAGGGCACGTTTTTTGTCCATTTGTTCGTGTTTCTCCCTTGTGATGGGACTTTGTAGGATGAAAGTTGAGATGTATAAGGGTACGGGGTGACCAGTGAAGTCTGAATTGATCTGTAATAAGGTCGGAAGCAGCGCGGCAGGACGGCCACCGCAAAAAATGATCGATTCAAAATATTTCGTCGATTAACCAAATTAATCGTCCAAGCTCCAATAGAAACATGTAATTGTTCGCATGGCCTAACACACACACACGCGTTAAAATGTTATAAATCACAATGAAGGACGAGATGGAGCGATGAAAATCAGCTCGCGTGCACGTGCTGGGCTTGATCGTTACATCATAGGACCGTGAGGGGTGGCGATGGCTTGGGGGGAGGTCTTAATTCAGCAGCGGAGTGATCTTCCGTGCTAATGATGATGAAGGTGATGACATACGCTACCTTCCGATTAGCACGGTTGCCTGTGTATGGTGCGAAAGAAGTTCATACATACGTAAAGGTGTACCTGGTGCGGTATGTAAACATCGCCATTCGGGAGACAAAGGCGGCCGGGCGTGGTACTGGCCAACCACCCCCTCGTGTGCCGTGCCGGCCTTCATAAGTGCCGATTAACAGCACTTGCCCCAACAGTATGTTAAACCTGTGCGGGGGATCTTTGTCTTTGTTTTGTAAATGTATCGACCTGGTGCTCTAAGTGCTGTCTCATTATAATCCTTTAATAATGGATGGCACCATTATGGACATCTTTTAATGTTTTATCCTCTATTTTTAATTTTCAGGTTTTTTTTTTGTATCGACATGTGGTGAGAAGCAGTCGGGCAGTTGTTTAGGCATCGTTCTGCACAACGAGCCTGACGCGCTCAGTTCAATCTCCAGCTACGAGCTGACATCGGTCCAGACGGCCGCAGAAAGACACCTGCAAGCGTGCGATGCGGTGGCCACCGTCTGTGTTCATTGTCCAGTCAAAAGCCACTGCCGCTGCGAGGATGACCACCGGTAGTTCCCGTGATGATGGTTGATGCTCCTTGTCCGAGATCAGCGAGGAGTTGTGGTTCATTTGTGGCAAGCGCTTTGTGTGTGCAATGATTAAGACCTGAGTTCGGTGTGGTTAGGGGCCGTCCATAAATGACGCCACGCGATTTTGGACAATTTTTGAGCCCCCCCCCCCCTCTCGTCCCACGGCGTCACAAAAAGTCAGACCCCCCCCTCAAATATGACGTCACAAAGCTCTGCCCCCCCCCCCAAAAAAAAACATGCTTCAAATCGCTTTAAACTATTGTACTTGTAGTGCGTATTTAATGTGGCGCTGCACTCTGATTTTGTAAGAGAAAAAAATTATTAAAAAGTCGATTTAATTCAGTAGATCGTGTTGTCTATATTTATTTAAAGTTGCGCATTTTGATGTGACCTCACATGTCTCAACCCCCCCCCACCTCGTCACACATCGTCACAAATGTCTGACCCCCCCCCCCCTAGGTGCGTGACGTCATTTATGGACGGCCCCTTAGGTACGGTCAAACCACCCCTCTCGTATCCGCCACGGCATGGGGCGACCTCCGTCCAGCAGTGGACTGGCAATATCTTTCCTTTGCCCATCAGGCATCAACAGTTTCCCTGCGGAAATGCGCGCAGTTTGCTCAGAACAATCAATGAGCCAGACGCCTTTGCCAGCGTCACCGGCACGCGTGGGTTCAGGCGTGACAGACAGCCGGGAGATTACGGCTAGGTGCCAAAAAGAAAAAAACAGCTAATCCGATATAAGCCAATTGCTTAATTGCAGCTCGTTTGATTAAGTCTCATTATCACACCAGTAGCCAAAACGCAAACATATTAAGCACCATTATCATCGATGTCATAATTACGTAAGGACTTTAATTATCCGGGACGGAGTGGTGGCGCGGTGATTAGCGCACTAGCATCAGTGGTGAGTGATCTCTGAGCCGGTCATCAAATTGAATTCGCTCCACTGCCAACTTTTATTTCATCAACCGGCACTGACCGGCGTAGTGAAGTATGGTCAAACGACCACCCCAAGACCGACACGGCGTGAAGAGGACTACATTACAGATCTGGCTGCTGCCTGATCATGCCGGTTGTAATTACTGGCGAAACGTCGTCCTCAGATTGTAAATGTTGTGAATGTTCTCTCCAACACACCGGTGTGCTGTACTAGTGACGAACTGGCATGTTCTGTTTACGTGATAAACCCCTTAATAATTGTCTGTGTCGGGTGGTGGCGGGTTTTACGACACATTTATATTTACGCGATCTAACCCCCCCAAAAAAACCTGTATTATGCATATTGGTCGCGAAAGCCTACGTGTTAAACTGACTTCATTAGAGTCCTGCTACCGTTATTATTTTGACTTCATAACTGGGTCGGATGTCACTCGAGTGATTTCCTCTACAGATGATTCCTTCACGATTGGAAGGCTTTAGCAGCCTCGCTGACAAACAGTGCCCGCTTGACTTCGCGAAAGATAAATTAAGCACTGTACAAGGGCAGACGCAGCCTGTGCAAACGCAGTGCGCACACCAGCAGCAGTCTTTGAACTATAAACTATTTTTTTTTATTTTACCAGCTAAGACCCACTGAGCTCCATATATATACAGCTCTTTTTTCAGAAGCACACCTGCCCATCACAAATGATAGCGCCAACGAAGTGGACTTATCATGTGGAAATGTATAGCAGCCACATACTCTAAAACGCGTGATGTTGATTCTAAATGTGCAGGAGAAAACAGGAGGACCCGGAGAAAAATCCACGCGATCACGGGGAGAACACGCAAACTTCAAATATACAGCAGGCGTCCGGGTCGGGATCGAACCCACGACCTCCTGTATACCAGGCGAGGTAGTTAACATCTCGCTGCCGTGACTTTGCTGATGAGCCGAAGAAGGGTGCATCCGGGCAAAGAGTTTGCGTGTTCCAACAAATTATGCTGTTGGTTAAACACGAGTTTGGAAGGCCGATCTTGTGGAGTTATGGGACTGGAAAGTGATTCATTTAACGTACCAATGAAGAATTAGTCATTCGTTGCATCAGCCCGAATGTAATGCCTTGTGAAATGTTTTGCAATACATTTTTGTTGGGTGACCACCGAGGGTGTAGAGAGGGGCCACGCACCAATGACGCCCGGTAAGCCAGCAACATCCGTGTGCCATGCCTGAAACCTGCTGATGAGCCACCGATGAAAAGGTGAAACCAGTTCAAAGTTCGTGGGCTTAAACAAATACTGACTATTTACTCAATTCTGGACGTCCTAAGGTCAACAGACTTACGGAATACTTTATATTTATGTGAGGATACAGAATGGAAGGCGATTTATTTAATGTATTACCCAGAATGCTACAAGAAACTTTTTTTTTTTAAGGAGATCATCATCGCTGAGTATAGTTGGCGATGTTTGGCCAATTTCCCTTTAACGAGCATTTATTTTTTGTATCCGGGAATAAATTGCAAGACACCATCATTCTTGCGAGGAGATAACATTCTGCACGGATAGGTTCTTGAACACACTTGCTGTACTGCTAGTCTCCTGGCCACCACTTCGCAGATCAGCGAATTTCAGGAGTTCTAAATTACCGATATTATCCACCAACCCTTGCCTCCAGACCTTTGTATGTATGTTGAACTTCCTTCACACCGTACGTAGCCAACCGTGCTAATCGGAGGTGCGGGGGTAGGACAACAAAGCAGTTCTAACGAGTGAGTTTTCAACCTTTGATCTACCACACCTAGATATATAAAACCCATACTGTTCCCCAACAGAGCATAATGCGTTTTCTTCACATATATATGTAACACACGTGACATACGACACATGTAAATGACATACAACGCACGTGTCTCTCTATTCTCATTCAGCCCTTTTTACGAACGCCACTGGATCCGCGAACTTCTGACAGCAGCAGCCGTCCGCCACTGTTGACACAGTTGTTTTTGCCCTCATTCCTCTTTGTTTCGTCGCTGCACTTTATATATATTTATATTTAATATATCTGCTTTGCTTTGGTAATGTTTTGTGGCCCAGGTCACTCTCGCGAATGGGACTCATCGCGGTTGTTCCACTTCTCACCTGGTTACACAAATAAACTTGAACTGTTGGCGATCATCATCGTCGTCATCATCATCATATCCCATCTGCTGGTGATGTATCTACTCCGATGCCTCCTCCTCCTCCCCATCATCAGTCCACCTCTTCGTCCGTTGTCCTCAGCCCTCTGTTGCCTTCCACTCGCGTTTTCATTGGGTTCTGTTCTTCTCTCTGGATTGCTGTATTGGGTGCACATTTTTTTTAAATCTGACAACTCACGCGTACAACGGCAAATGCGTGAACAATCTATAGTTCACAGCCGACGATGATCTTCAATGCCCTGTGTTTTTGTTCGTCCGATTCAGACGTAGTCGTGTCGAGGGCCACAGAGAGTGGAGAGCACGCCGGGATGGTTTTTTTCCATGGGCCTTAGCTCCAAGGTGGCCTCAGCAATGGCCACGTGGAGGGAGGCGGGCCTCAGGCTTTCAAAACACCTTCTGTAATGTAACACTTCCAAACACATTCACATACGAGCTGGTTCTGTAACATTGAATTGGGGGGGGGGGGGTAGAGAAGGCTGAGCCTCACTTTCTAAATTATTTAAGACGTTTGTTTAAAGTTGTTCTTTTGCATTGATGGTGTCACGCCCTACCCCTGAGTTTTAGTCTGCACCAATTTATAGAAGGTCACGTGCTAGGGCAGCACCTGCACCCAATGCATCCCTTGTTCATCCAAGGAGGATCATGATGATGATGATGGTGGTGGGAATAAGCAGGAGCGGGGCTTAATGTCTGCTGGAGCTGAACGGGGCGAGCTCCGGAAAATATGTCTCCCTTCCCCCGCTGGTGTGGTGGGAGGGGGTTGGTGGTCGATTCCGAGGAGTTGTTAAAAGTCAGGCAGCTCCAGACAATATTCCATCCGAAATGAAGCCCTGACGAGGAGGGTGGATGAAGATGATGTTGATGATGTTGATGATGATGAAGATGATGAGGAGGAGGCGGGGGGTACTGCGGAGCTGATCGCAGCACAGAAGAAGAAGGGGGGGCAGCTCAGATGCGTTCCCCTGGCGACTGGAAATGCCCGAACACTTGAGGCAGCAGCCCACCGCCGGTCGCTCCGCTCGCGTGCGCTGCTGCTGCTGCCGCTGCGGCCGCAGCAGCCGCAGCAGCCGCGGCCAACGGCGGCGGCGGCGGAGGCGGCGGCTGCTGGCACCCCCCGGGGCCGGCGAAGCTTCCCGGCGGCGGCTGCTGCGGGTGGTAGCCGTGGGGAGGCGGCAGGGCAAACCCGCCGGGCGCGGGCGACGCGGCGTAGGGGTACGACTGCTCGAATGTGCCGGCGGCGGCTGCGGCGTGGGCGTACTGGGCGTAGAGTGCGCCCGAGTAGTCGACCCCGAGGAAGGGGTTGAGGGGAGCTCCCGTGGGGGAGCCGCCGGGCGTCTGGATGAAGACGCCCGGCGGCAGGAACTGCGGCGGGTAGAGGTACTGGGCGGAGAGACTGGCGCGGAGACGCAGACGCCCCCGGGTGGAATCGCAAGGGGAGGGGAGGGCAGGGAGGGTGGGGAGGTGGGGAGGGAGGTGGGGAGGGAGGGAGGTGGGGAGGGGAGGGAGGGGAGGGAGGGAGAGGAGGGAGGGAGGTGGGGAGGGAGGGGAGGGTGATAGGGGAGGGAGGGAAGGAGCGGAGGGAGGGAAGGAGGGGAGGGATAGAGGTGATGGAGGGGAAGGAGGGAGGGAGATAGGGGAGGGATGGAGGGAAGGAGGGGGTGGGAGGGGACGGAGGGGAGGGAGGGAGGGGAAGGAGGGAGGTAGAGAGGTAGGGAAATTAGTTGGGAGTGGTGATGGCAGGAACGGCACGGCGGTGGACATTGCGGAGGTTCACGGTTCGGCACTCTGCGGCCGCCCCGGGTTATTACTGCCGAGTTTGCCCCCAGCGGACGTGGAAGGCTCAGTGTGGTCACTCCTAAAAATAGGCAATTTGTGTGTGCCCAGCGTCACGGTCCAAATTGGAAGAAAAAAATCACACCCCTACATTACTCAATTTGAACGTAGAGCACATCGCAAGCATCGCCCCGTGCTGCCAAAAGGAACTCCGCAAGACCCTCCTGTAAACGAGCCCTGAGACGCGGTGAGGCTTTCCTGTACGAAGAGACACATAGACTCACACAGATATCTATAGTTTTTACACGCAGACCCATTGACTCACACCGAGACCCACTGACTTACACCGAGACCCATAGACTTCACACAGATATCTATACATTTACACTCAGATCCATTGACTCACACCAAGACCCATTGACTTACACCGAGACCCATAGGCTCACACAGGGATCTATCCATACGAAGGAGGAGGCATCGCCACAGCAGCGATTCACCACTCCGCGGCTCGTGAACGCAATCATCTGGCCCGACCACAGCTGCTGCTCTCTCTATATCATCATCAGCCATGCGGAGCAGGAGACCGGCCGCAAACGGCCTCGCGGCCACCACTTTTGTTTCCAGGCACGGATTTAATTTCCCCCGAACGGGAAATAACAACCACGTGCCATAGGAATCATTGACAACAACATTACTTTACCGCGGCTAAAACTGCGTCATTAATGCCCCCGGAGCGAAGTCCACAAGAGAAGTCGGCATTCACAAATGACTCAAAACTCAACACATTCGCAGGCAACTCACGAGTATAATTCACCCGCGCACACGTGCCACGTGCGTTCTCATTTGGCAATCGCACTTTTGTCGATCACACTTCCTGACAGAGAGTGTAAACACGTGGTGAATCGGGCACTGGGTCCTTGAGCTCTCCCGCTCTGAGAAGGGCCGGTTGCCTGAAACGTCGCCTTTTAATAGAGTTTCCCCTTCTGGGGCCAGCAGTTCAATTGACGAATGGCATCGAGCCCCCTGTTATCTGTGCCTTTACCACCACCTGCCAACGTGGCAATGTATCACCAAAGTTCCGCACTCTTGTACTGTGACGTACGTTTTGTAACGTGGTGACTTATCCAAACGTGCAGTGAGAACTTTAAATACCGCCTGCCACAGCTGTTGCTGTGACCTTTAATTTTGTTTTAAATATTAACATTTCAACCCAAAAAAAAAACCACGCCCCTACAGTGAAACGGCGACTGTGCCCGTTTGCACTGTGTATACCAGACGCCTTATATGGCCGTGTTGAACATTCTGTCTGCAAAGGCCCCTTAAATGGGAATTGCCGTTGGCGGCTCCATGAGCTGGAGCTGGGGGTCACGCGCCGCTTGGAAGCCGATAAGATTTGTGGTTCCCCGTCAAAGGCGCGTCACCACCACCACCATCATCATCGTCAGTCATGGTCAATCCGCTGCTGGATGAAAGCCGCCGCAAACACCCTCTCGCGATGCTGCGATGTAAATAAAAGTGATACGGCTCGCGGGTCGACACTCATTGGCGAGTAACGCGTTTCAGGGAGCTCCTAATCTGCTGAATTGACGCTCCCGGGCGATCGTTTGACGGACACCCCACTGGTCTGTTAACGACTCTGCTACTTGATTCTCAGCACGTGACTGAAGAGGGTGAAAGCGATGGCTGCCCGTCTTACCGTGGGGATTGTTAACATTTGCAATCACAGCATCTGTGCAGCAGGGGGGAGGGGGGTGGTCATGTCGAGGCTTTCGCAATTGACCTGCACCAACCCGAGTTCGATTCCTGGCCACAGCTAACATCGCCGGCGAGTGATTTGCACGTGCTTTTGGTCCCGTCTGGGATCCCAGCCACCCAAAACAACTGCTCAAAATATGCATTCACCATCGTGGTGAAGTATGACCAATTCGACTCCCACGACAGACACGGGTTGCTTGGAGGCGCTCATCCAGCAGTGAATTAACAATGAGCCGTGGCGTGGTGCGATGTGTGGTGTGATGTGGGGTACATTGTGCGTTATGGTACGTGCATGGTGTACTGGTACAGTATGCTATGTTACGTGGTGCGTTGTGATGTTTGGTAGGACGTCTTTTTGTATTGTGTTACATACTAGTGCTGTGTGGTGTAGTGTGTGTTGTGATGTTTGCCTGCTGTGTGTGTTGTGGCGTGTGGCATACTGGCACGGTGCATAGTGTAGTGTATAGTGTAGTGTATTCTGTAATGTATTGTGTGGTGTTGTTGTGTGGTGTAATTGTGTGGCGTTGCAGTGTGTGGGTTTGATTCTCGTTCAACGTCGACACCGGTGACTATTATCTGAACCGGTCCTGGGCCTCCCCTAGGTCGACTGAGCCTCAAATGAATTCGGTGTTTAGTCAACATCACGACTAGGGAGACAAAGACGGCCGGGCGTGGTGTTGGCCACCGACCCCCTCGTGTGCCGTGCCGGCCTTCGCGAACAGCATTTGCCCCGACAGTCTTTAAAAAAGGCTATAGGGGGGATATTTCTCTTTGGTGTTGCGTGGTGTATAGTGCATTGTGTAGTGTCGTGTGTACTACGTGTTGTGCAGCAGTGTGGAGGCCAGGGCACCATGAGCGTCTCACCCGTACGGCCTCGGCAGGGGCAGGATGTGTTGAATTCCCAGGGCAAAACCTTCAAAGGAGCAAAGGGCAGTGCGCGTTAGTCAGACGAACTTGGAGCGATTGCTTTTGGTTTAAACTCAGTCCCCGCTCCTGGGATGTCACGATCTTTGCTCGGCAAGAGACAAGCGTGGACTTTGGCAGGGGGCAGGGGGGGCTATTTTTATAGACGGCCAAGCACAGTCGCGTTGACACGGGGCCCGTCTGAATGGCGTTCAGGGGCCACCGGAGGGGAGGATGATGAGGGAGAGCTTGTGTGACAAATGAATAAAAGCGCGCCGATGCTGATTGACTATGACCGAATAATCCTTACTGAATTCCTAGCTGACGTCGTCAGGTCTCGGAAGCTGGGCAGGCTTTTGAGCCTGGATAGTGCACGTACTGTAGAGTCTACTTTGAAAAGAAAATTAACACGCGATTTGGTGATGACGCTGTTGCTGCTGCTGTTTGGCAATGGTGCACAAGCACAATTAACACCGTGGCACTTAAACGTAACACATATATTATAGATAGATGGCGTTTCGGGAAATGTTCCCTTCTACATGGCAAATAAAACCATGGAAAATCATATAAATTTGCTGTGAAGAAGTGCTATTGTTCGAAGCGTCCACTCCTATTTTTGTTTCCTTTTAAGGCCACAGTGTTATTGAGGAATGTGTTGAGGTTTTCTGCACGGCTGTTGCTCTACTGGGTGAATCAGCGCTACGTTTGCGTCTTGAATTATAATAATTCGAAGTGAACTGTGTTTTAAACAAATCAATAGCAGGATGATGGTAATAACGATGGCCTGTCTACATGTCGTACAGACCCAGCGTCATTGTTTAGCGTGCTAATTCAATTCACCGATTGATATTTTATCCTCGTCAAACAATACAACATGCAATACAGCAATTGTTTATTTATTACCGTTCGTACTGTTTTGTTAAGATTGACGTCGTGTTTTTCTAGCGCTCGTTCAACAAATCCGTATTATTCATCCTGCGGTGATTTAATATTGCTCTCATTTTACGTCGGTAGAGTATACGTGTACCTGTGCTTGTACGAATTGCTATGTATGTATGTTGATCTTCTTTCGCACCGTACGTAGCCAACCGTGCTAATCGGAGGTGCAGGGGGAAGGACAACACACTAAACACACCCAACAAGGACTTCTAAAGAAATTAATTTCCAATCTAGCTGTACAAGTGCATGACTACAGTGGCTTCCTAATATCGGAAGGAAGAACGTTCCAGACGACCGCTTAAGCACATCTGAAAGCACGCGACACAGTGACCGTCTTTGTCCGATGGCCATCCAAAAGCCGCCGCTACTGCGAGGATGGTGCGGCGGTGATTAGCACAAGACGTTAATGCAGCCGGCGAACTGAGTTTGACTCCCGGCCACGGCTAACATCAGTGGCGAGTGATGTCTAAACAGGTCCTGGAACATCCAGCCACTTGACCAACTCACTGACATGGCGTATTGAAGGCCTTCGTTCAGCAGTGGAGAGACAAAGGACTGAACATTTTTCTTACTTGATTTGAAGCTTTCGTGACTGCAGGAATCCATACTCTTTGGTTCTTTCGGTAAAGTCACGGAGGTAGAAAAATAATTGATCGCGACGTTTCGATGGCAACACAAGCAATCGTCATCAGGTGGGAGAACCACAGTTTTTTCTTGCTGTGGTTGTCCCACCTGATGACGATCGAAACGTCGTGATCTATTATTTTTCTACCTACGTGGTTTTACCGAAAGAACCAAAGAGTATTATTCTTACTATTAATGGACTACATTTGGTTCATCCCCGTCTCAATTGAAACGTTAAATGTAGCCTCAATGGGATCTCATCTGGTTGGTGTTATTATGCTGAGAGTACTATACAATTATCTACAGTTATTATATATCTATTAAAACAAGGAATTGGTCGAATATCATGGTGCTCTGTGGGATTTTACTGCAGAGACAAATCACATTGAGATCACGTGGTGTTAGCTTGGTTAGGATGGAACCAATAGAAAAAAGAATTAAATATGGGGGGGGGGCTGTTTAAGAAGTCCCCCAACCTTTTTTATAGCCTGACCCCTCCAAATCTTCGTCCCCCAGTGCAACTGCACCGCCTGTACACTCTGCGTGTGTCGCTTCGTGGTGCACACATCACTTATCGTTTACGCCGAGAACACATGATGATGATGATGAGCATCATCATCCACTAAATCGTTATCATCACCAAACGTCATAATGAAATCATCGTCATGATATCATCATTAATAATCATCAGCCATTGTCTATCCACTGCTGAATGAAGGCCTCCTCGTGGCTCGTGGCCCAGTGCTGCTGCCCGCATCCGTCTCGCGTCTCATTTTTTGGAGACGGTGTGACGTCACGGTTTACTATCCTCACGCAGCCGCGGCGCTCGAGGTCATGCCTCAACGTTCAGCTCGTGGACATTAGACCCACGAGTTGGATGTGCATATACGAGTCTTAGATAAGGCAGTGTACTTTTTTTAAACTTATGTCTATGTATGTATGTTGAACTTTCGCACCGTACGGAGCCAGCCGTGCTAATCGGAGGTGCGTGGGAAAGACAACAAACTCGACACAAGAAGCAGTTATAAATAAATGAGTCTTCAATCGAGATGTACAAGTGTATCGCTGACCTCGTCAAGGAGCAAACTACCCGGTCATCCCCGCACCGGCGGCTTTTGGATGGCCACCGGGCAAAGACGGTGGTCACCGCATGGCGCGCATTCAGATGCGCACCATGCGGCCGTCTGGAACGCTCTTCCGATGTAAGGAAGCCACTGGAGCTATATGGACTTTTAAATAATTTACAGTACGTTGAAACTCATTTACTTAGATATGCTTTTTTGTGCTTAGTCTTGTTGTCCGTCCTCCACACTTCTGATGAGCGTGGTTGGCTACGTACGGTGCGAAAGAAGTTCGCCGTGGGTGATGACTGCCAGGGTATAAGTTAAATTAGCGGTAAACGTCGACGCAGATGATGATATCTATGGGACCGTTTTGCCCTTTGGCGTTCTCTGGTATAACACGACTGAGACTGGGCCCTAAAGAAGGCTGCTGTCTCTGGTGTAGGCTAATCCGTTTCAAAGACAATGCCCATATATTATCAGAGCAATAGGTGTCTATTTGGTGTTTGAACATCTTAACACCTCCTGGTTTATTGCCAGACCGGGTAAAGCAGATGATGATGATTGTAAAATAATAATGATCAGACACCGTACCGTACACCACATATTGTTACGATCATTATTATGATAATCGAATAATAGTCCAATTAAGCATCACCTATTCAATCACCACCATCGTGACATCATCACCCAATCAATGCTTATCATAATTCAACATCGACCGTCACTATGAAATTGATCATCAGCGGCATTTCATTCATCATAATTATCGACCAATCAATCACTCGTCATCACAATCAATCCACTCAATCATCGTCCAATCACCCTTTTGCAATAAGCAATCACCATCGTGATATTATTATGTATTCGTGACCGTGATCCAGGCGTGGTCGCTAACACTAGCGCCCTCTAGTGAGACGCCATCGCACTGCGCGCTGTCACAGAAACGTGGAATTGTCAGTAGTGACTGCGCAAAAATAAACACGTACGACGGCGTATCCGCGTCATCCACAATGTTATCATTTACATCCCTTTTTCCAATTCCACTGCTGGATTAAGACCTCCTCATGCCGGATCAGTCATGGAGATTATATGACCATACATAATAATAGGGTTTTTTCCCCTTATTTCTGGCAACAAAACTGAAACCTTTTTACAAGGAATCATGTGTGCGTTAACCATAATACTTGTGGTCAAAATGCAAACAAAAAACACACTCTGATAATATATGCATTGTCCTTGCAACTGATTGGTCCACACCAGAGACGGCTTCAAGGACACATGATTCCTCGTAAAAGGTTTCAGTTTTGTTGCCAGAAAAAAGGGGAAAAACCCTATTAGTATATTTTGGTACTGGCAAAGGAGGTCTAATGATGTAGACCATACATACTTCATCACGCCCA
Organism: Lethenteron reissneri; assembly: GCF_015708825.2. Lineage (NCBI taxonomy): Eukaryota > Metazoa > Chordata > Hyperoartia > Petromyzontiformes > Petromyzontidae > Lethenteron > Lethenteron reissneri. The sequence goes on along the minus strand of NC_083807.1, from coordinate 2,683,382 downwards.
GTACAACCAGAGGTGGTGGCGTGCATCCGCTTTGGAGAGGCCTTCATCCAGCAGTGGATTAATCATGGCCGACGATGGTGATGATTGCTTCACCACGCACGTGCATTCATTCATTCATTCAGCCATCACAAAGGGGCATTGGCCATCGTAGGTGAAGAATGGTCAAACATCTTCAACAATACCCGCATGACATAGGAAGGGCACTCATCCAGCAGTGGATTGACGGAATCCCCCCCCCTACCACCACCCCGAGGCTCACCTGGGGGCAGCATGCGTGGCTTGGCGCCCAGGTAGGCGAGGTTCACGTTGGCTTTGCGACCATCGATGATTGGGTTGGGATCTTTGCACGCGCGGTCTGCAGCGCCACGGTCAGCCATGGTTACCTGGCGCGGAGGGCGGAGGGGGGGACACGAGGAGAAAGACAGAGGGACGCGTGGAGGGAGGGACACGTGCATAGAGACAAAGACAAGACAAAGATCCCCCGTGTAGGCTTAAACGACTGTTGGGGCAAGTGCTGTTAGCGAGCACCTATGAAGGCCGGCACAGCACACGAGGGGGTGGGTGGACAGCGGCACGCCCGGCCGACTTTGTCTCCCGAATGGCGATGTTTACACGTCACACCAGGTACTTATTTGAGGCTGAGTCGACCTATGCGAGGCCCAGGACGGGTTTAGATAATCGTCACTGGTGTCGTTGGTGTCCGTGAGCGGTTAGCGAACTAGGCACACCGCGTTCGTAGCGCAGCGCGGTAACCGCTCCACTACCACTCCACACCCGCATAAACACACACACACACACAAAACAGGGACATACACACATACACACAGACACACACACAAAGCAACAGACATATAACAACAACAACCGCCATTCACCACTAAGTGGCGGTGACGTCACCACGACGCTTGTGCCAGGCCAAGTGCATCTTGAGGCCACGTGAAGTGTCGAACGCCCGCCGACAGGAGGTAACAGGGCAGACCCAGCAGGTGCCACGGGTCGACTGACCGAGATGACCGATCTTGACACCGCCGGTACCAGTCATCAGCAAGTCCACTCAGCTCCACGTCCTCCTGTACCACATCACTCCATCTCTTCTCCAGCCCGTGCCGCGCCCGTTTAGCCCCCTCGATCCGGCCGACAAAATCTGTTTAAGCATGCGGTGGCTGGGCATGCGGGCTACATGACCCAAGCAACGCAGCCTTGCCTGCCAGAGGAGCTCACCGATGGGACTTTGCCCAGATCAAAGATTTGTAAGCTCCTCACACAATCCAGCCTGGTCAAACCCAGGATGGATCGTAGGCAGGCCAGCCTAAATGTTTCTAACCCGCGAAGATGCTCCATTAGGGGGGTCCACGTTTCGCAAGCGTAGAGAAGGCAGGGAATGACTGTGGCTGAGAAGTCCCGAAGCTTCGTGCGGAGCGACAGACCAGGCAGCTACCACACAGCGTTATGCAACCGATGAAAAGATATTGCCGCTCGACTGATTCGGTTGTGAGACCTCCGCTGCCAAACCGGAGCCGGTCATGAGCACACTGCCCAGGTATGAGAAACTCTCCACTCTCTCCACAACTGCCCAATCACCAATTGGGAGTTATGGGGGTGGAGTGTCCCATGGTACAAAATACCCAGTCAGGTGCTTCGTTTTGGTGGGGCTGATGGTAAGGCGCCACCTTTTAGTGGCACGCTCCAGTTTTACATACACAACCAGAGAAACATAGACACACACACAAAACAGAGACATACACACAGAAAGACACACACACACAGCCCGTGCTCTTGTGTCCCCGCTCGCAATTGGAGAGAGCGTTTGAAGCAATTACGAAGCAATTTCGAGATGAGTGCGTGGAGCGATGATGGTGGCTGGGCTGCTACTCCTCCTTCACTCCATTGCCCCCTTCCTCGTCTAAGGGCCGCGAGTCAAATCCTCCTCATTCGCCGCTCGTGGTGTATAAAATGAAATGAAATGCATATCACGGTTACCCATTATTGGGCGAGGGCAATTTTAACGCAAATTGGACACGCGCGCTCGTTAGCCAGCCCATTTATTAATTATCGTAATTGTAATGGGTTTTTAAATGCGCTCAGACGCACGGATGGTATTAATAAGAACAAAGTGTAACGCTGGACAGAGAGAGATGTTATATATATATATGCGTTGCCTGTGTGGAACGGCGCGTTCCTCTGCGCGCGCGCGCGTGTGTGGAGCGATTAGCACGCTGCGCTACGAACGTGGCGACACGGGTTCGATTCCCACTGACGGCTAACACCAGCGAAATATTATCTGAACCCGTCCTGGGCCTCTCCTACGTCCACTCAGCCTCAAATAAGTGCCTGGTGCAGTGGTACGTAAACATCGCCGCAAGGAAGACAAAGGCGGCCGGGCGTGGTGCTGGCCTTCATAGGCGCCCGCTGACAACCCTTGCTCCTACAATCTGTTCAGGCTATAGCGGGGATTTTTGTCTTTGTGTGATTCAATTACAGCGGCGAATTTTTGAACCGGTACTAGACCTCTCCCCTAGGTCGACTCAGCCTTAAATGAGTACCTGGTGCATTGTGTGTAAAAAAAATAATCAGCCATGGAGAGACAAAGGCGGCTGGGCGTGGTGCTTGCCACCCAACCCCTAGCGTGCCGTGCCCGCCTTCATAGGTCGATGCTCTCTCACAGCACTTGCCCCAACAGTCGTTTAAGGCTATACAGGGAATCTTTGTATTTGTTGTATTAGCCTGGCACAAAAACAAAGGGCACCTAGCCTGGCACAACAAGCGCTATGCTTACGTCACCGTCACTTGGTTTGCGAATAGTGGCTCTAATTGTTGTGAGGGGAGCGGTGGTGCAGTGATTGGCGCACTCCGCTAGGAAGCCGTCCATAAATGACGTCACGCGTTTTTGGACGATTTTTGACCCCCCCCCCCCCTCGTCACACGGCGTCACAAAAAGTCAGAGCCCCCCTCAAATATGACGTCACAAAGCTCTGCCCCCCCCCCCCAAAAATATATAAAACATGCTTCAAATCGCGTTAAACTATTGTCATTGTAGTGCGTTTTTAATGTGGCGCTGTACTCTGCTGTTGTAGGAAAAAACTTTTATTAAACATTATGTTTAATTAAGTATAATGTGTTGTCTATATTTATTTAAAGTTGCGCATTTTGATGTGACGTCACATTTCTCAACCCACCCCCCCATCGTCACACATCGTCACAAATGTCTGACCCCTCCCCCCCCCCATGTGCGTGACGTCATTTATGCACGTCCCCTTTAGACTCACGACCATGGCGAACAAGCGTGGCGGGTGATGACTGGCATCCCGAGGTCGAACCATGGACGAAGGCAGCAAACAACGCGGTGAGCTGGCGCCAGATTTCTACCTCCAAGCTCTGCGGTCCTCTACAAGTCGAGGCCAAGTGACTCCGTGTTTCCACGTGGGGAAGACGCCCGAGTAGCCGAGCGGGGCAACGCTCGTATCTGATACAGATGCGACAGATGGAGATCATTCCCCGCTTTGCTGTAGCGCATTCTCCTGGCGAGCAAGGCTATCCACACCGTCTCTGCGGTGATCCACCAACACTAGCTGCTGCCTGCACAGTGCTGGATTACAGCAAGCCACGTGAGCAGCCACCCCCCCTCCCCCCACGTATATCGAAGCGACTTCGTAAACAATGCCGTGACGCCCTCTTCCGATGCCGTTCCATAGCACACGGTGGTTCACCGCTCGCTTCTCGAGTTCCAATTTCTTATTGTGACCGCCACGGCCGCGAGTGCACGACCGCGAATCTCACCGCGACTTGTGATCGCGACGCAACGGAACGCGGACGAATCCACGGGCGCATGTGGGCCCGCGTGCAAGGGAGGCTCCCTTAACGGACGGGCTTTGCCGGGCTTGTCGACGCAATCATTCACCGCTCAGTGAAAGTCACAACTTCTGCAGCCCACGCTGTCACAGCGCACGCGTTGCGGAGCGGCCGTCGCGCAGAATGAGCGATGCGCACTGGGTACGGGGCGAAGTCTCACGTTGCACGAACACAACGATCTCACCGTGAAGCCTTCATGCAGACTGCTGCGGTGAGTGCTCTTTGCGAGCACCTACGAAGGCCCACAAGGGCGCACGAGCGCCTTTTTCTCCCCGGTGCTGACGTTTAAAATGGTATGGCTGAGTCGACCTAGGGGAGGCCCGTGACAGGTTGCGATGTCACTAGTGTGAGTGACATCGCAAGCCGGATTTGAGCTCAAGAGGCCGGATTTCGTAGCTTGGTGCGCTAACCACTGCGCCACCGATCCCCACTCACGTGATAAGACAAACACCTAATTGCGCCTCCCAGCCTTCGCCATCCTCCTATCTTACCTAGCACTCTTCATAAAGTACTTAGGGCTGCAGCACAGATGTACATATGCATACACTTCTACAAAGTCCAACGTGAAATCAGCCGTTATCAATCCACTACTGAATGATAAACCTCGCCAAGCCGACGCGGCCACCTCTCACGATTGTCGTAACGATCCAATCTGGCGCCTGCAGACCAGCTGATTTCGTCACCCCGTCGTTTGTCAGCATACGGAGGGAATTGGGTGGATGGAAATGTCACCAAAAGACTACTTTCACGAGAGGTTTCTGAGAGCGTTAAAATGTCCCGCCATTACTTAACTTAATGACTTAACTCATGACTTAACTTCGTGACTTAACTCCATGACTTAACTTCAGCCGTGTCTATCCGAGTCGGCGATCCGTAAATTATGTATCTGTACCCGGTACACCATGTCCAGTATAACTCTCGCTGTGGCTGTGCTTACGTGTACGTTACGTGCCAGCCACTGCACTCTACCCCGCGAATATTCAGTTGGGAAATTAATTTAAATGTGCTGGTGATGTTGGTGCTGGTGGTGATGCTGGTGGTGATGATGATGATGACGACACACACACACACACACGCGCGCGCACGCGCCGACACTTACGAATCCATATCCTCTCGACTTGCCCGTCTGCCGGTCCGTGATCACCACGGCCTCGTCGATTTCTCCGAACGCCTCGAAGAATTTGCGCAGGGACGCGTCCGTGGTGTGGTAGGGCAGGCCCCCGACGAATATCTTGGTGTACGTGGTGTCCGGCTGCATGGCGGAGACCCTCACCACCACCTCCTCCTTCTCCTGCTCTTCCCCTCCTACCCGGGAGGTGGGGGAGAGGTGGTCCACCTGGCCAGCCACTAGCGGCCGCTACTCCCCACACCAACACCTGCACGTACAGCCCTTCTGCACCTATGATGCCCCGACGCGCATCCCCACGAAACCACGCCACTGCAACGACTATGAACTCACTGATAACTGAGAACCCCCCTGGTACCATGCATCACACCGGCGGCACAGCGCGCAACCTGTACGGCCTGTCGGTAAGAGGTAGGAGGGGGGGAGGAAGCACAATTTGTTAGCCTGGGAAGAGGGTTCTGCTGTTGCTTGTTGCTCGGATGGTGCAATTTTGTAACCAGGCGACCGCACCGGCTAAGCAAACTGCTCGCGCTGAGCGGGGGGGGGGGGGGGGCTGGCCGCAGTCGCGGGAGCTCACGGGTTCACGGCGTCTCTCGTGCCACTCCGCCCATGACAACCGAGAGCGTCACTCACCTGTAGAGCCGCCAAAGGCTGCGCCCTCCCTCACTTCACCTGGACGAGTCACGGAGTGGGGCGTGGACAAGGGGTGGTGGTGGGGGTGGTGGTGGTCGGGGTGGTGGTGGTGTGGGTGGTGGGTGGAGGTGGTGCTGGTGGTGGGGGTGGTGGTGGTGGTGGGGGTGGTGGTGGTGGTGGGTGGTGGTGGTGGGGGTGGTTGGAGGTGGTGGTGGTGATGCCCCACCGCAGTGTGTCACGGACACTCGGGGAGGCGACCAATGGGTGAGCCGAACCGCGCGTTCGCACCGAATTCGAATCGCGTCCGCGCGAGGTGGTGCGGTAGCGCCACGCGGGGGGCGACGCGCTTTGCGTGGGAACAATGGGCCCCCGTTGTCTTCCTGGCGGGGGCCGTCGGTGCGTGATGCAGACGCGGGCCCCGGGGGCACCTGCAAGCAAGGGCCACATGCGCGTCTTCCTCCCCCCCCCCCCATTCAGCGGTGAGCGGTGGCGCAGTGGTTCGCGCACTGCGTGATGAAACCCGGCGGGCTGAGCTCGAAATCCCGGCCACGGATAACGCTTCAGTGTCTGCGAGTGATGTTGTAACCGGTCATTAACCTCCCAAAGAAACGTTCCAACTTTTTTTGTTAACCAGCATGCACTGACCAGCGTAGAGAAGTATGGCCGAACACCGGACCCCCCCCCCCCCGTCTCCCCTATGACCGACACGACGTGGTGGAGCAATGGATCATGCGTTCTGATCACTGCGCGTTGGTGAAGGCGGTAGAGCACAGACGCGGGTAGCATACAAGTACGGTACAACAAGCCCTGGTATTGTACCACCCGCTACTGCCCGCTCATCTTTGGCGACGTCTTCTTGCTAAGGTGTTCGCCCATCCAATCACAATCCTAGCTCATCGCCTGCTTAGCTTCCGAGACCTGGTCAGATAGGAAGCATTCCGCGGGTCATTTGTTAATTAGTTACTGCCGATTGTTTTTTTATTTCGCTCAGACGCCCTCCATGAATAATGCAATTGCAAAGTCAACACGACTTTGTTTGGTGATCTAAAAAACAAACGAATCACTTGATAATGCCAGTAAAAAGCCACCAAAGGCGGACTTGGCTTTAAAACGTGTAAATACAGCCTCCTCGCCACATGGCGTTGGGAGCTAAGCTGCTCTGCGCGCGACAATCGCACATGAATAATACAAGTGCCTGCCAATACGGGGCCATCTTCAAGCACGTGTATTGTATGAAGAGTTTTCAAAGATGACGATGATGATGATTCTAAAAATGATGTACTGCTTCACGCAAGATTATAGTGCTAGTACATTGATGATGATGACGATGATGTCAGTAAATTGAATCTAAGCAAGCCTGACACTGATGATGAGACGCTGAAATGTCGACACCGGTTCTCAATTTTGCCGGCGATAAACCAACGCGGATGAAATTATACACTTCCTGAAGGCCGTGTGTTGCTGATGGGATGTGTAAACAAAACAACTTGTGTGGAGGGACAGATATAGCAAGCAGGTAGTCTACTAATCTTGTTACCTATATTCTCACTACGACGCTCATGATGATTGTATGCAAATTGGGGGTCTCTTCGTCACAGTACTGCTGATGACGACGATGATCGTTTATTTATTCTCTATCCGAATAAAATGGTCGTGATGGTGATCAGCATCATGACTTCGCTGATATCGTGATATCCCAGTCAGGATAATGATATCGTGACACCTCAGGCCCGATGATGATGATAATGATGATGATATCAATTGAATGTCTTAGGCCTATCCAGAGCAAAATGTGCGGTCTTATCAAAATAACTTATTATGATGATGATGATGAAATTGCTATACCTCTGGCATCGTATTGATGATAAGATGACATTCTGCCTCAGAATGATGACTATGATCATCACGACGACGATGACGAAGGGTGATTAATGCAGTTTCACGCTTAATAAAGATGATGATGATGACTGTTGTGATGACTGTGGTGATGATCAGTGCAGTGCTGATGACTGTGGAGATGATGAATGTGGTGATGGTGAGTGTGATGATGATGACTGTTATAATGATGACTGTAATGTTGCCTCTGGTGATGATAATGATGATTGTGGTGATGATGTTGATGATGATGATGACTGTGGTGATGATGAATATGGTGATGGTGAGTGTGATGATAATGATGACTGTTATAATTATGACTGTGATGATTACTCTGGTGATGATGATGATTGTGGTGATGATGTTGATGATGATGATGACTGTGGTGATGATGAACGTGGTGATGATGTTGATAACGACTGTTATGATGATGATTGTGGCGATGTTGATGATGAGTGTGGTGATGATGATGACTGTGGTGATGATGATTGTGGTGATGATGATGATGATGATGATTGTGGCGATGATGATGATGATGAGTGTGATGATGATGATTATGACTGCGGTGATGATGATGATTGTGGTGGTGATGATGATGATGACTGTGGTGATGATGAGTGTGATGATGAGTGTGGTGGCATAGGCAAGGCCTTCACGTCTCACTGAATTTTCTTTCGAAATATTTTTTTCTTTGTTGGTTTCTCTGTTTTCATTTATTGACGTATTGACGTATATTTGATATTTATTGAGTTATTTTTCTTATCAAATACTAATGTTTGCGGTCGCTGGGCACACTGGAGTAGGTGACACGTGCTTAGTCGCTACAAATCCTCCCGCGGCGAGTGGGATACTGAATGTTGTGTTCCGGGCGCCGCGACATTGTGTCCGGGTCACTGACCCGGACAGACCCCCCCCCCCCCCCGGGTCTGAAATAACGAAGCCCTGCACATTACTACTGCGGGAGGAGGAACAGGAGATATGTCAGTGGCTCTGGATAACAATAATAAAGATCATAATCCTCGCCAGGCAAATGCGTGCGTCACTTTCAAGCGCGCCCATTAATAATGCATCCCTTTAATTAGGGAGATGAATTGAGGGCTGGGGGACGCATCTCGAAGCTCGGGGCTCCTCTTTCCGCGTGCACGGTAAGGGAGACGAGAATGGGACGGCGAGTCTCTGCATTATGGATTAGAAATTAAACCCAGCGGGGGCTGGGGGTGGGGGGTGAGAGTGGTGGGTGGGGGCTTGAAGGAGGAGGGGGGAGATTCAACGAATGTTTGCAGCACATGCAGAGTGACACAAACGCACGCAGACAGACACAGTGACACAGACAGGGACACGGACGCAGACAGACACAGTGACACAGACGCATACAGACAGACACAGTGACACAGACACAGTGGCACAGACGCAGACAGACACAGTGACACAGACAGACACAGTGACACAGACACAGTGACACAGACAGTTACAGTGACACAGACACAGTGACACAGACACAGTGACACAGACAGACACAGTGACACAGACATAGTGACACAGTGACACAGACGCACGCAGACAGACACAGTGACACAGACAGGGACACAGACGCAGACAGACACAGTGACACAGACGCATACAGACAGACACAGTGACACAGACACAGTGGCACAGACGCAGACAGACACATTGACACAGACAGACACAGTGACACAGACACAGTGACACAGACATAGTGACACAGACACAGTGACACAGACACAGTGACACAGACACAGTGACACAGACAGACACAGTGACACAGACATAGTGACACAGACACAGTGACACAGACGCAGATACAGTGATACAGACGCATACAAATACAAAGATCCCCCGTATAGCCTCAACAGAATGTTGGGGCAAGTGTTGTTAGCGAATAGCACCCTCTGAAGGCTGAGATGGCACACGAGGGGGTGGGTCGCCAGCACTACTCCCGGCCGCCTTTGTCTCCCCAGTGGCCATGTTTAACTCATCGCCGCAGGGATTGATTAGAGAAAAAGTCACTGGTGTTGGCCGTGAGCGGGATCCGAACCAGAGTCGTCGGCTTCGTGGAGCTGTGCTCTCACCTCTGCGCCACCGCTCCCCTCACTGGCAATTTCCCCATGAGCACAACCACACAAAGACAAAGATCCCCCGTAAAGCCTTCAACAGAGGGCAAGTGCTGTTAGCGAGTAGCACTTCTGAAGGCCGGTTTTACTGCACACGAGTGGGTGGGTGGCCAGTACCACGCCCGGCCGCCTTTGTCTCCCCAGTGGCGATGTTTACACACCGCACCAGGTACTTATTTGAGGCTGAGTCGAGCTAGGGGGAGGCACAGGACCTGTTCAGATAATCGTCACTGATGTTGGCCGTGAGCGAGAATCGAACTCGGAACTCCGGGTTCGTAGCGCATCGGGCTGACCGTTACTCTATCACTGCCCTCTGACACAAAGGCAAAGATGCCCCGTATACCCTTGACATACTTTTCAGGCAAGTGCCGTTAGAGACCACCAACAACAACGGCCATTCGCCACTTATCAGCGGTGATGTCACCACGGCGCTTGTGCCAAGCTATGTGCACTTTTAGGCCACGTGAAGCATCGAAGGCTCGCTGGTAGGAGGTCAAGCGACAGACCCAGGTGCCATGGGTTGACTGAGATGACTGGCAGATGCGTCACCTGTAACACACACTCTCTCTGACGCACACACTACCTCTGTCTGACACACAAAGACCAAGATTTCCCATATAGCCTTAACATACTTTCGTGGAAAGCGCTGTTCGCGAGCACCTATGAAGTCAGGCACGACACACGAAGGGGTCGGTGGCCAGCGCCACCTCCGGCCGCCTTTGTCTCCCTAATAGCGATGACCCACGTGCCATGGCTTGACTGACTGAGACGACTGGCGGATGTAAAGACAATGACACACACACCACCTCTGACACACACATTCCCTCTGACACACACGCGCGCGCGCAGCATCTGCCAAATGGGACAGTTTTGAGAATAATGATGATACCTGGGTGGCCCCTCTACCCCTTCCCCGTGTGCGGCGGAGGAGGGGATCTCTCTCGCGCGCCCGTGGGGTTACAGCTGCTGCGAGGAGGCGGGCGGGCAGAGGCGATCCGGTGGCCGGTCTCATTGTGCGTCGCGTCGGAGTCGGGTTCGTTCAGCCGTCTCTCGTGAATAATGCAGCAACAGCAGCAGCAGGACCTCTGCTACTGCTGCTGCTGGCTGGCTGGTGGAGGTGGTGGTGGTGGTGCCACGGCGACTCGGGTTCAGTTCCCGCTTACGGCTAACAACACCGGCGACGATGATTTGCACCGGTCCTGGGTCTCCCCTAGGTCGACTCAGCCTCAAATGAGTAGCTGGCGCGTTGTGTAAACATCGCCGGCTAGGGAGGCAAAGGCGGTCGGGCGTGGTGCTGGCCACCCACCCCGTCGTTTGCTGTCCTGGCCGTTATAGGTGCTCGCTAACAGCACTTGCCCTAACAAGCACAAATATTATACCCGAAATGTGGACCGCTATTGAACACAGACAGTCTGGGACACATCTCCAGCAAAGGTTTTATTGTTGACAACCAAGTCAAACGAGTATTCCTGCCCACACGAGCAATGGGGCAGCGCCCTGGGACAGTGGTGGAAATTGCCCCTTCGCAGGCCCAATATGCCCAGAAGATGACAGCTAATGACTCGCCACAAAGCGGTACGCACTTTATCTACCCCGGAATGATGATAGACTTGTTAGTACACTGTGTCAAAAAACTAGCTCCTGTTTTTTAAAAGTTAAATATTACATTACATCGAGCATACCACGTGATAAAAGTGCACAATTTTCAAATAATAAAAGTTACTGCCATGTCAATGCACCGATCCACGGCTGTGTGAGAGTAGCATCCACAATTCGTGTCGTTCGTTGAAGGGGGGGGGGGGGGGGTTGACCATACTTCACCACGCAAGTCGGTTCAAGTTGGTGAAGGGGAGATGGGGAGGCAAAACAGGATCGGGTATCACTCGCATCTGATGCTCGCCGTGGCCTGGAATCGAACTCAAGACGCTGGATTCACAGCGCTAACCAATGCGCCACGGCTCCCATCTTGAACAACACCAATTAACATAATTACACGTTTTATTAACGTATTCATCGGCATACATTATGGTACATGACAACAGAAGGTTCGGGTCCTCTCTCGCTTTCATCGGCTATTGGGGCACAGAGCCGCGCTGTTTGCGAGCGGCTATGAAGGCCGGCAAGGTACACAAGGGGGTCTGTGGCCAGCACCACGCCCGACCGCCTTTGTCTCCCCCCCCAGTGGCGATAAAGCCCCGCTTCCGTTGCCGCTCTCTCCTTTAATATCATCATCGTCGTCGTCGTCAACGATTGCACTTGTAAAGTGTTAACCGGTGTATTGCATCATCACCGCCATCATAGTCGTCACCATAATGATACTCATCACACATGTAAAGTGTGGGTTAGTATCTGACATCACGATCATCATCGTCGTCGTCGTAATAATAATCCTCATCAACCACACTTATAACGTGTCGGTGAATGCATGACAACATCACCATTATCAACATCAGCCAGTCGTTATCACCATCAATTAGTTTGGTAAAGTGTCAGCCAGTATATGATATCATCATCGTCATCATCATTCTAAGACAGCACGAGTTAACTTGCAGTATCATCATCAATCACTTTAGTCAATTGTCAGCCAGTATATTAAATCATCATCGTTATAAGACAGCACAAGTAAACTCGCAGTATCATCATCATCATCAATCACTTTGGTCAAGTGTCAGCCAGTATATCAAATCACCATCGTTCTAAGACAACACAAGTAAACTCGCAGTATCACCACCACCACCACCACGACCATCAATCACTCATCCCTCCTGCTCCTCCTGCGCGTGCTGCTCGTGCTGGATCTCGATCGCCACCGCCCTGGATCCGCGCACGCGACGCGCGCGTTCCTCTCTCCGCAGCTGTCGCTCCCGCCTCTCGCGCAGCGCCTCCGCGCGCCTCGCCGCCGCAGCCTCTTCCGCTGCTGCTGCCGCTGCTGTTGCTGCCCCCCTCTCGTCGCCCGCGCTGCCCCCCGCGCTGCCCCGCGTGCTGCCCGCGCTCAGGATGAGCCTCTCGAGTCGGGCGGGAGGACGACCCGAGGGCGCGTCCGTCACCTGCATCGGTTGGGTGCGGGGAGGGCAAACAATCATCGTCGTCGTCATCGTCGTCATCATCGTCACGATCATCACCGTGATTTTAACATTGCCATTGAGTGTATCATCGTCGTCATCATCGTCACGATCATCACCGTGATTTTATCATTGCCATTGAGTGTATCATCATCGTCATCATCGTCACGATCATCACCGTGATTTTAACATTGCCATTGAGTGTATCATCATCGTCATCATCGTCACGATCATCACCGTGATTTTAACATTGCCATTGAGTGTATCATCATCGTCATCATCGTCACGATCATCACCGTGATTTTATCATTTGCCATTGAGTGTATCATCATCGTCATCATCGTCACGATCATCACCGTGATTTTAACATTGCCATTGAGTGTATCATCATCGTCATCATCGTCACGATCATCACCGTGATTTTATCATTTGCCATTGAGTGTATCATCATCGTCATCATCGTCACGATCATCACCGTGATTTTAACATTGCCATTGAGTGTATCATCATCGTCATCATCGTCACGATCATCACCGTGATTTTATCATTGCCATTGAGTGTATCATCATCGTCATCATCGTCACGATCATCACCGTGATTTTAACATTGCCATTGAGTGTATCATCATCGTCATCATCGTCACGATCATCACCGTGATTTTATCATTGCCATTGAGTGTATCATCATCGTCATCATCGTCACGCTCATCACCGTGATTTTAACATTGCCATTGAGTTGTATCATCATCGTCATCATCGTCACGCTCATCACCGTGATTTTAACATTGCCATTGAGTTGTATCATCGTCGTCATCATCGTCACGCTCATCACCGTGATTTTAACATTGCCATTCAGTTGTATCATCGTCGTCATCATCGTCACGCTCATCACCGTGATTTTAACATTGCCATTGAGTGTATCATCATCGTCGTCATCATTGTCACGCTCATCACCGTGATTTTAACATTGCCATTGAGTGTATCATCATCATCGTCATCATCGTCACGATCAACACCGTGATTTTAACATTGCCATTGAGTGTATCATCATCGTCATCATCGTCACGATCATCACCGTGATTTTAACATTGCCATTGAGTGTATCATCATCGTCATCATCGTCACGATCATCACCGTGATTTTAACATTGCCATTGAGTGTATCATCATCGTCATCATCGTCACGATCATCACCGTGATTTTATCATTTGCCATTGAGTGTATCATCATCGTCATCATCGTCACGATTATCACCGTGATTTTAACATTGCCATTGAGTGTATCATCATCGTCATCATCATCATCATCAGCAGTAGCTACAATATCATCATCTGCAGTAGCAGCAAAAGCAGCTGCAGTATCATCATTGTCGGCAGCAGCAATAGCTGCAGTGTCGTTTGCATCAACAGCAGCTGCCGTATCGTCAACATCAGCAGTAGCAGGAACAGCAGCTGCAGTATTATCAGTATCACCACCAGCAACAACAGCAGTATCATCATCAGCAGCTGTAGTATCGTCATCATTGTGGACATAATCATCGTCGTCGTCATAGTCATCACCCCTATTTGTCTTAACAGATTGCGTCCGCGTGCAGTCACCCTCCACACCAGGGGGCCAAGATGACCACGACGACCCACTGTGTATGGACGTGCTCGTCGACAGACCGTGTCTCAGGGCCCTCCCTCCACACTGCTTGCTGAAGCGACTGCCGCCAGGCTCAGCATGACTAGCAGACGATAACAACACATAATAATAATACATCATAATAATACAATCTCCTAAGACCCCGGGAGCCAGTAACGTCACGACCTCGCGAACGGAGTGTCACCCCTCACCATGACGTCAAAGGCCTGGCCCCCCCGCACCACGCGGGGGGTGCTCTGGATGAGACCCTGGGCCCTCAGCTCCTCCAGGATGTCGTTGGCAGCTGCACGGGGCATGGTCCCGGGAATCGGACCATCGAGTGGCCGCCCTGGGATGCGCGGGGGGGGGGGGGGGGGCGAGAATGATGGGAGGAGCAGGGTGTGACATCACTTTCATTGATCCTATAACTGTTCATTGAGGTCATTGTCACGCATTTGGGTGGGAGGGATGACATCACCTCCATCATCTCTGGTGATGATAGAGAATGTATGCCTGAGCCCATTAGGGTGTCCGTATCCAATGGTTTTCTTTTATTTGAATCCAATATTCATTTGGTTCTATAGGAGGTGGTGGCCGAGTAGCTCATGGTTCAAGGAAAGGTCAGAACCCTAAGCCAGGATCGTCGAATGTCTGGGTTCGAATCCGGGTTTCAGCCACCCGCTATTAAATTAGTGTCTCGGGTAGGTTACCAATGGATACACCAAAGAAAAAAAACACGTTGAATGTGACTAAATCCCAGCTCTGATAATTGTTAAAACAAATACGTTTTAATTGATATGCCATGCACACACTTTGCAATACCAATACAATGTGCACGCTCATGGGTCTTAAATAGGTCTGTCGATGTGATCGAATGAATAGTTGCATCGCATCAGGGAAATAGAGTGAGATGAGAGGTAGGAGAGTGTGTGGAGGGGAGGGGAGTGAGATGAGAGGGGAGAAGTAGGAGAGTGAGTGAGTGGAGGGGAGTAGAGTGAGGTGAGAGGGGAGAGGTAGGAGAGTGCGTGGAGGGGAGCAGAGTGAGATGAGAGGGGAGAGGTAGGAGAGGGAGGGGGGATGGAGGTGAGTGAATTGGAGGTCTCTTGTGACCCTGCAATAACCTTGGCTGTGAAATTGATGGTAACAATTTGGCGCTGTAACTATGTTGTAAAATACGATGTGTGGTTAGTCCTCATTACAAACATTACGCCCGGACGTGTATCCTTTAGCACCGGGCATGACAACCTGATCCCGGTTTACTGGTGAAACGCCGTACTCCAATTGGAAATATCGTGGGTTTACTCTCCAACACACCGGTGTACTGATTGGCTGTGTCGGGTGGTAGCGGGTTTAACGACACATTTATATTTATGCGATCTAACCCAAAACAAAACTTTAGTATGGATAACCTGATCCCAGTTTGTCCACGAGCTCAGAGCAGATGTTTTTCTTATCAGTACCTGGGGAGGTGGCGTAACTTTAGCGGTTCCAATTTCTTTCTGTGGCCGACGACAGGGAATCATTATCTGATAACAAATTGAAGCCGTCATGTGCGCTGGCGTCGAGAAATTTTTTTTTAGCAAAAATTGAGCGTTTTACACCGCAAACAACTACATGCCTTATATGTATGTTGAACTTCTTTCGCACTGTACAATCGGGACTACACGTGGCAAGCATCGGCCCCTACTAGGGACACGTGGCAGGACACATTTTGAACGAGAGACACGAGACTCAACGAGGCAAACAAGCAGAATAAAAAATAATTATTATAAAGACTAAAAAATTTTATTTTTATTTTAGGAGGTAAAGCCCACTGAGCTATGTAGCTATTTTTCAGAAGCGACCTGGCCACAATTTATAGCTCACCGAAGTGGCTTATCACGTGGAAATGTATAGCAGCCAAATACTCTAAACGCGTGATGATTCTAAATGTGGAGGGGAAAAACCGGAGGACCTGGAGGAAAAAAACCTCCACACCTCCAAGGAGGGAAAGGGGAGAGAGAACGTGTAAACTCAAAATACACATATTATTTGGGTCTTTCGGTAAAGTCACGTAGATAGGTAAAAAAAAACTACGACGTTTCGATCGCAACACAAGCGGTCGTCATCAGGAAAATGTGGTTAGCTTCTAAAGGCAAACAGTTTATAAAGGTTTAAAATGGGAGGAGCCAATGTCAGCAGCATGGGCGTGGCAGCTAATGTTAATGTGGGTGATGGGCAACGACTGCGAAGATGGTGGGTTTCCATCAATTAAAGGGCTGCCAGGTAATAAGAAGATGGGTACAAACTTAGCAATCATTGGAAGGACGTTATCAACCAGTTTAAGTCATAACTGGCTGTGGTGTTCCCATCCTGCGAACTTCCGATGTTAGTTGTTATTTTCGGCTTTCCGATTTTACATGAACGGGTTAAATTTCTCACACTAACACAGCCAACTTCGCGCGCCGACCTAGAGGTGGCGGCGGGTCTGCGATCTCCCATTAACATGCTAATCTCTCACATTAAAATAGCCACCTCAGCACGCTTGCCGTGGAGGCCGCTCACCGAACTTTGATTAACATGCTAATCTCTCACATTAACATGCTAATCTCTCACATTAACATGCTAATCTCTCACATTAACATGCTAATATCTCACATTAACATATCCACCTCAGCGCGCTCGCCGTGGAGGCTGCTCACCGATCTCACATTAACATGCAAATTTTTACCTGGCAGCCCTTTAATTGGTGGAAACCCACCACCTTTGCGATCGAAACGTCGTAAGTTTTTGTTATTTTCTTTGAACCTATCTAAGTGACGTTACCCAAAGACCCAAAAAATATGAATTCCTGCAGTCACGAAAGCTTTAAGTCAAGATCCAAATACACAGCAGGCATCAGGGGTCACGATCTAAACCCACGACCTACTGTACTGCCATGCGAGGTAGCGAACATCTCGCCACCGTGGCGCGGTGGGCTACGTACTGCTAACTTCCCCGGGGGGTTTTCTGTCATCGCAGCCCAGGCCGCTGTCCACCGTCACGGCCGAGTGTGCGGACGTGGCCGATGCTCCACGATCCTCATCCTGCACCTTGGACTCGCGCACCTCGAACCCGCGGCAAACACAGGGATGCACGTTACCGGAGTCCTCGAAGGTGTTTCGAAAAAAATGTTAACACTTAGATGGGACAATCGTTTTTAATGGAAAAAGAAGGGATAATACACTGAGTGAAGAAGACTGCTGTCTAGTGGTTGTAATTATAGCCAACACCGGTGAATTATGGGATAACCACTTGAACTGAGCGGGTTGTCATGTAATCCACTCTTATTGGCCATGAAAATCCATTGGCGGCGCTCTGTTTTGGGTCCTGCGGTGGTACCCATATCGACTCTGGATCGTGGAGCACATGCACGACACAGAGGCGTGTTTAAGAATGACAATGATCACACATTGACTCCGAGATCGTACACACGTCTCATCTTATTTGATAGTCATGGAGCGCCTTTCGTTCGGGAGACACCGCGGGTTGATTTGGTCGTAAGCATTGCGAACTAAAGATTCGCACCCACTTCTCGTACTCTCCGGACTGCCGTAGGACGCATCCACCACCGTCCCCCCTCCCCCCCCCCCTTGTATTTGGGAGTTGCGTCTTACAATCCGGTAGATGGGTGTTGGAGTGAAGTCATAAATAAGCACAGAATCCTAATGTCATCATGGGACCGCCTTTGCCAGTACCAACATATACTAATAGGGTTTTTCCCCTTTTTTCTGGCAACAAAACTGACACCTTTTGCAAGGAATCATGTTTACATTAACCACAATACTTGCAGTCAAATGCAAACAAAAAACAATACTCTGATAATTTATGCATTGTCTTTGAAATTGATTGGTCCACACCAGAGACAGCTTTCTTTAGAGCCTAGTCTCATATGGTGTTCGACCAAATGACGCCAAAATGTGCACAGTTCAAAGACAACGCACTATCAGAGTAATGAGAGCTTGGGGTGAGCAGCTACATCGTGGGACTTCCTTTGCCAGTACCAAAATATACTAATAGGGTTTTTCCACTTTTTTTTCTGGAAACATTTGACTGCAAGTATTGTGGTTAATGTAAACATGATTCATTGCAAAAGGTGTTAGTTTTGTTGCCAGAAAAAAGGGGAAAAACCCTATTAGTAGAATCCTAATGCTGTCATTGATGCGTCATCACCCACCCCCCTCGTGCGCCGTGCCGGTCCTCATAGATGCTTACTTGCTGAGAGCACTCGCCCCCCAAAAAGTCTGTTGGAGGCTACACGGAGCGGCAGGGGGGTGGGATCTTTGTCTTTGTGTGTGACCAGGTTTGTATAACTTGACGCCAGACACACATTTGGGGCGCGTCTTACTTTCCGGAACGTTCGACGATGCGCAGAATGGACAGCCAGGTCACGGTGTTCTTGGTTGGATACGTCGCGTACCCTTCGCTTGTCATTCCATGCCACGTTTTGCTCATCCCCGGGCCCCACCAAGGCCTTCCTCGATGACCCGCAGCCCATGTCTGAGAAATGTAGTCAGCGAAGGACTTAGGCAGGCATCGGCGGTGTCCTAGTCCGGCAGACAGAGTACGTGGTACACACACAGACAGATGTGCAGATATACTCATAGAAAAAAAGATGTCTCGTTCTCCTCTGCTGCTCCCACAGCCTGGAATAATTAATCAGACAGACAATTGACCTCTTTTATATATCTGTACCTTCATATAAAAAGTGCAGTATTTTATACTACACATCACATCAGCCACGTGACTTTGTGCCAGCGCATAGTTTAAGCAGCATTGGTTCAACGCAAGCAAACTCGTGGCCGCTTTGACATTCACTGTCTTCATCGGCAGTCAGGCTTGCTTGAACCAATACTGGCGAAATGCCAGATGTTACAGGCAATGACTCTCTCTTTCTTTTTAAGATATGGGTCCTGGTCGGGAAGTCACTTTTCCCCCGCTGTTCGTGCTGTCGATGCCCTGGTCCTGTTTAAGTCCAGGCTCACAAACATAATTTTGACTGTCAGTCTTCTCAATATACAATACACATGGACACTTGTTTCTGCACAGCATCTTTAGATTCGGTCACGTTTGGACGCTGTGTGAATCCAACTTGCAACGTTCCATTATTGTACACGGACACGCGGAGGCACAGACAGACACACAGACACAAATGATTCACAAAGTGACACACACAGCCACGCAGATGCTCACCCACCGAGACACACAGCCACATACGGAGACACACACAGAGTAATAATGCACGGACTCAGACAGACACACAGACGCACATAGCCAGTAAAACCCACAAAGGCACACACATACGGTA
Organism: Lethenteron reissneri; assembly: GCF_015708825.2. Classification (NCBI taxonomy): domain Eukaryota; kingdom Metazoa; phylum Chordata; class Hyperoartia; order Petromyzontiformes; family Petromyzontidae; genus Lethenteron; species Lethenteron reissneri. The sequence goes on along the minus strand of NC_083807.1, from coordinate 2,663,758 downwards.
CACACATCCATTCCAACATACAGAGAGCATACAAATACATAACTCATAGAGACAGAGAGATGCAGAGTCAGGCACAGATACATACACAGACAAAGGCACACACAACACACAAGCACAGACACAGAGCTAGCTGCATAGACACACACACAAAAACACGTAAGCACGCGCGCAACAACGCACAATAACGCACGCACACACAGCCACACAAAAATACGCAGAAACACGCACACACGCACCAGACGTCCGATCTTCGCGCTTGCCACGGCCAACTCTAAACCTTACACGTGCACGCGTCCAGCCGGGCAAATCGCCTGATGCGTCGCTCTGCGTTTGAACTCGTCAAGAAGGAAAACAATTCGCATCTTCGTCCCCTCTACCATCTCCCGCCGCTCGGTTGCATTCTCGGGCTCCACACGAACGCCCTTTTCTCGTTGCCCCCGTCCGTTGCCACAATAGATGACGTCGCCTTTCATAAACTTTTCAAGCGTCGCCGATGATCGCTGTCGCAATTAGGGGGCCTCGAGAAACGAGGGCGTGCATTATCCCCCCCCTGGTCTCCAAGACGAACAATGTCCCCTACCCCACCACGAGAGTGGTCAGTGGCGGTGTAACTAACTACATGTTCAGTGGTGTAACTAACTACATGTTCAGCGGTGTAACTAACTACATGTTCAGCGGTGTAACTAACTACATGTTCAGTGGTGTAACTAACTACATTATCAGTGGTGTAACTAACTACATGTTCAGTGGTGTAACTAACTACATTATCAGTGGTGTAACTAACTACATTATCAGTGGTGTAACTAACTACATGTTCAGTGGTGTAACTAACTACATTATCAGTGGTGTAACTAACTACATGTTCAGTGGTGTAACTAACTACATTATCAGTGGTGTAACTAACTACATGTTCAGTGGCGTAGTTAGTAACTACATTATCAGTGGTGTAACTAACTACATTATCAGTGGTGTAACTAACTACATTATCAGTGGTGTAACTAACTACATTATCAGTGGTGTAACTAACTACATTATCAGTGGTGTAAAACATATGGGTGTAAACCTAACCTACATGTTCAGTGGTGTAGTTACTAACTACATTATCAGTGGTGTAACTAACTACATTATCAGTGGTGTAACTAACTACACTATCAGTGGTGTAACTAACTACATTATCAGTGGTGTAACTAACTACATTATCAGTGGTCTAACTAACTACACTATCAGCGGTGTAACTAATTACATAATCAGTGGTGTAACTAACTACATTATCAGTGGTCTAACTAACTACACTATCAGTGGTGTAACTAACTACATTATCAGTGGTCTAACTAACTACACTATCAGCGGTGTAACTAATTACATAATCAGTGGTGTAACTAACTACATTATCAGTGGTGTAACTAACTACATTATCAGTGGTGTAACTAACTACATTATCAGCGGTGTAACTAGCTAACTAACTTATCAGTGGTGTAACTAACTACATTATCAGTGGTGTAACTAACTAACTTATCAGTGGTGTAACTAACTAACTTATCAGTGGTGTAACTAACTAACTTATCAGTGGTGTAACTAACTACATTATCAGTGGTGTAACTAACTACATGTTCAGTGGCGTAGTTAGTAACTACATTATCAGCGGTGTAACTAACTACATTATCAGTGGCGTAGTAAATTTCAAAATATCACTGTCCTGGTTGACAAAAGCAAGTTGGTGGGAAATAATAGCCATTTTCTATACTTTTGAGGCTTAATCAATTACGAAATAACACTTACTACCCAGTAACACATTTTTTTTGTTAAACAGTGAATTTATCAGTGGCGAGGTAACAACATTATCAGTAGTGTAGTGGCTACATCATCAGTGGTGTAGTAACTACATCAGTGCCGTAGTAATGACATTATCAGCTGAGGGGGGTGGTGCCCCCAATATTTGACGTGTCTCACACGCAAGCCACCCCCTGCACCGATGCAAGCTCCGCTACTGAGTGTATGTGTTAGCGAGCACCTATTAAGGTATAGCTCTTCAATGGGTAGGTGATTTGGTGTGGCTAACACACCACGCGTGACCGTCTTTGTATTCGCTGTTTACACGCCACAGCAAACCGCCAAGACGTGTAACCAATTCTATCAATCAGCGTTTTATTTGCGACACGAAAAGTCAACTTTAGCGAGTTACCCTGCAAGTTAGTTTGCAAGGGAGATCCGCGGTGAACCAGCACGGCACAGGTACATCGTGTCTCGCCAAGCTGAATCGCTGCATTAATTATGGGGGGATTGTTTTCGCTTAACTCGTTCGCTCAACGGTGCACTACTCAGGAACGCATCTGCCACGTTAAACGAGGACGCCCTGTCACGCCGTATGCAAATGATATGTAAATGAGGCGCTTGACACTTGGAGTTTCGCGTTATGCAAATGTGTTGGGTCACGTGCGCGTCTTGTTCCCGCGCGATCGAGGGGAACAGGTGACGTGACAGCGAACTTAGTAACACAATACAGTCGTTATCATTATTATTATTATTCCATTGAAGTAAATTGACATTTTATTTTGTTTAATGTTCTTTTACCAAGCAACGGATAATTGATAGTTAATTATTTGCCGCTGATTGCCGCTTTATTCAACCAGGTAAGCAGGCCCCACGTGAAGGCGACGCGCGATTCTTGAACTTGTAAGTTAAAACCTTCGTAACGATTTAGTTTGGTAACTTCTGCCATCGTTAATGTTAACATTGCCTTATTTGAAATGTAGTTGAGCTATTTTCCCTCAAATGTGTCGTTTGATTTGAGCTCCGACGCGGTTGGAACGCGATAGCTTATCCTGCTAAATCCTATTGTGAATAACGTGTGATTATAACTACAGCGTTTAATTGAGCTGTGCATCAGGGAAACAATTACACAACTTTACAACCATTAACAAAGCCCTCTTTGTCAAATCCACTGCTGGATGAGGTGCATCGCCCATGCGGTGTCGTTCGTAGGGGTTGTTTGACCATACTTCACCACCCTGGTCGGTACAGGTTGATGAACCTCGTGTCAAAGTGGAGGCCTAACTATAGCGGCTAATCAAAAGATATCTGTTTAATAACCATGACATGCATCCTCAAGTTCAAGTTCATTTATTAGGTATAGCCCTGTGAGCCATTCGGCTCTTGAATCGGGTGCAACCGCAACAAACAAAACAAAAACATGAACAAGAAAACATATTAAAGTGAATATGTGACTAAGTGCAAACAGGATATCCATGAAAAGACAGCAAAATATTGCAGAAAAAGCACCGTACACCAACGCTGTGTGCAAAAATCCCAGTGGGATGCAAGTCAAACAGCAACAACCACAAGACAACTTAGATTAAGGCCATCGGTCTAACTCTGTACTACAACAAACAAACATGGCCAAACCAAAAAACTTTTCGAAAATAACCAAAATAAAGCCATAAAAGCAATGAAACAGTGGTCATAGGAACTGTGACCTATTTTCACAATAAACTACATAAACAACATGTACTACCAAACTCTGCAGCCATAGCTGGCTGCATGAGTCACTCCACAACAGCAGGAGCATCAGTCGGAGTATCAACATTTTTCAATGTACCTTTAAGATCAGTACACTAAATCAAAACAGATCATACTTTGCAGCGATCCGGAGCGAAACATTGTATTTTAGGCCATGACGTTCTATAGCCACTAGAGGCTGCTATATTCAGCCTGATTTGCCAAAAAAAACTAATCCATTCAATCCCTAAAGTGGAATCGCTGCCACGGGGAAGCGTTTTGCATTATTATTGCTAATTATTTTAATTATGGAGTTGTCTCTGCTAATCGATGTTGCCAATGACATAAAGTGATCGTTAGATTAATTGGTGTTGAGTTAACTCATTCCTGGCTCGGCAGTTAAGGTAATTGCCTCGAGATGTCACCATGGCAACGATGTTACCTTTTTTGTAAAATTTGTATTGTCTCAGCTACGTGTTTTAATTTACTAATGATGTGCCGCATAATGTGAGTGGTGAGTGTTAGCGCCTAAGTATATGTGGCGTGTTTGACTTGTGTTAGGTGAGTGGTGAGTGATTAATTAATTTATTATTTTCTCTTTATACGTGACTTTACCGAAAGAACCAAAGAGTGAGTGGTGAATGTTGAGCAATGATTGTAAGGTGAGGCCCAGGTGAACAACATTTGAGTGTCACTTCACCATGTTCATAAGACGGTCTGTCCTCACGTAATGTAACGTATGCCGCTGTACTTATATTAACCTCTAGGTTCGGCAATTGAAATCAGACAATCGTGGAGAGAGAGGGAGAATGCACGAGGAAATTACAATGTCAGAGCCAACTGAGATGCAGGTAAATGAATAAAGCATACCTCATGCCTGCCCCACTCTAGTAAATGGTCCAAAGCAATCCAGAGATAAAGATGTGGTTATGATTCACTTTGCTAGCAAATATTCCATTTTATCTCCCATCACCAATACACACTGGCTTACGAATAAGGATGTGAATCGACTCAACGTATTCAAATTAAGCACAATTACTACGATCGTAGTAATGTACAGTGCTTTGGACAGCTACTTATGGATGAAGGCCATCTCGCGCTCTGGCGGTCATGGCGCTTTGTTTAACCATACTTCACCACACTGGCATTCAGATGCTGGAGTACGAAATGCATCTGTGCCAAAATTTAATTGATCAATTTCATCGTAAGGTCATTTTTAATTTCACTTATACTGTTAAAACAGTGAATGTCTTGCTCATGGCACCGCTGGCTGTAGACTCTCCACTCAAGGGATCTCTAGAGAGCCTGTCTATAGGGCATTTTGCCTACTCTTCCACCCTGGCTAGACATAGAGGTAATGTATACTGTACTTCTTTAACTGACAAACTGATGGAACATTCCATGCTCTTAGCCACTTTTTTTTAGGGGGTCCATGCCAACCTAGCTTCAGGACTCCCCTTTACCACTCACCGTTTAAGCGTAAGCCAAAGGCACGACGAATTCCCATACACACACTCTGCCAGGACTCTGAATACCTGGCAGCCACAGCAGCAGGGCACTGCCCAAAGGCTTAGAGGACTGAGCTGGTAGGGAACTCAGCCAGGGCAGCATGTACACGCTGCGTAATGTGTGTCCAGGGGTCAGAGTTAGCCCCCATGTAGTGATTGACTATACTCTTTGGTTCTTTCGGTAAAGTCACGAAGGTATAAAATAATATAAATCACGACGTCATCATCAGGTGGGAAAACCACAGCAAGATGATGATTGCTTGTGTTGCAATTGAAACGTCGTGATTTATTTTATTCTATACCTACGTGACTTTACCGAAAGAACCAAAGAGTATGGATTCCTGCAGTCACGAAAGCTTCAAATCTAGATTGTAGTGAATGACGTTTGAGTAATTAGAAATGTGACCTTTCTTTCAAAGCAGATGAAATTACCACGTGATTCGATGGTCAGAATGCTGAGCTGGCACCACTTTGATCCCTGGTTTGAATCTGACATTTGTTAACACATAATTAAATTGGGGACTCGGGTACGGCGAGTTGATTGGTACTAGCCTAGCCACTACCACACAATAAATTCCGATGAAATAAAACAATTATGGCTAACTTCCAGGTCAAGCTAAATTCCAGGATTTACTGGCATGTGATAAGCCTATCACTGAAGCAAGGCGTGTGGGGTTGTGCGGCACTCGTGTCAATAAACATGTCCCTTGAGATCTCAGAAGTAGTTCTGTGAAATCCACTTCCATGGGCTGTTATGCACTGCGCACTCGTGATAATCTATGTTATTAGAGTTGTGCCTTTATAAATATATCTCGCCAGAGTTCTGAATTTTGGAACTCTGATAAAGTGTTTAGATTTTTTTTAAAGATGTTTAAAAAGTAAGAATCCATTAGAAGCATTAAACCGAACAGACACTGTCTCATGACAGGATGCTGAGAGCACAATTGGAATAGAATTATAGAAACAAGACGAAAATATATATATTTTTTAATGGTGACAGCTGTTCACAGCAGTCGCTGGTTCTAGTCCGTTTTACTGGGGGGCATGGATACACACGCACACAGAGGGCTCTCTGCTTGTTTGTCAGGAGGGAAATGTCGCAGTGGAATCTGATCAGATCCGGAAGAAGCTGTTGAGCGGAGAGACTTTAAGGACCAGCGCTGCTTCCTCTAGCTCGTCCACTGCCTGTAAGTGTAATCACAGTAATACAACTGGTGTACATTTGTGAAGTGGTGCATTTCATCCGTAGGTGCCAATGCGCGACTGTGTATGAAAAGCCAGGAAATAAACAGAACCTCCAGGGCTAATGGCCATAACTATGCGATTGATAAAGGGCAGTTTAAAGTGGTGAGTTTTCGAGACAGACTTAAATATAGCGAATAATTCTGATTGTCTTATTAGCAAAGGCAAAGCGTTGTTCCAAAGCGTGGGAGCTGAACTGGCAAAAGCCCGCTAACCCCATGAAATGAGTCGTCTTGACCTCGGAGTACTTAGAGGAAGGCGATCTGAAGTTGTCGAGGACTTCGTGTGGATCTTTCTTCATTCATTTATAGGACGACTGATGTGTGTGTTCACCACCTGGCATGTAACAATTTTCCCTTCTCAATAATTATATGAATCGCCACAGTTCAGAAATCAATCCATTTTGGTTTTGTTTCACCTACTAGATTGTATTATTATTTTTTCTCATGTATACAGTCATGTATACAGTTGCCTTCTCAAAAAATCGAGCTCACCTGTTTGTGTGGATATTTGTTGTGCTGCCCAGCCTTGTACTAATTTCGGTTCTCAAATTATAAGCAGAATTGGCAAACAAACGTCTTCATTAAATCAGTAGCAGTATGATACTAAGCCCAACAATATTGACAGCATGTGCAACGTTGCTGATCATTCTTTTTATTTATCTTAAAATGCTTAAAACAGCTTTCTACAATACTTTTGATGAACCGTATGATGGACTGAGCTCCTTGGAGACAACAGAGAATGACGCTGATGTGAATACAACTTTCCTGCGACTCTTGGACTGTCAGCCTAGAGGAGGACAGAGGATTTCCGAGGTTGGTATTGCCGACGTTGGAGGAAGCTTGCAAGTGTAGCACTTTCATAAAACCACCACATTTTTGGGAGGCTCAACCGGGACAGATGGTCAGCTGGCAACCCCTTCCTCCATCAGCCTGCTAACCACTCTCAGACAGTGAGAGATTGAGCTCTTTCTGATGTTGGCCCAACCTACTTCTCATAGGCCAAACCCACTCCTCTGCCAACCACGACCGCTACTCAGATAGCACTGCCCTATGCACATATCAATCATACGTGAAGACAAAACGTTAAAATCGAGGATAAAATCCCGATTTTCACAAAAGCTTCTGGGTATCCTTTCTGAAATCAGGACTGTATTGTCAACCAGGATGGTGAGCAGCTTTACCCTGTCGGCATCGCTACATTAATGTCATCAAGCTACATGCCAAGGGCAAAATACATACGGAAGTGCTATTGATCGACATCTGAAAATGGCCAAAAATCTATTTCCATTAATATAACACTGGCAGTAACATTTATTGATCAACACAGCGTGGAACGGCGGGAGGTGATGGAGCCATGAGCTCAGCAGTTGATGTGAAATGGATGATATTAAAACTGCGTCAAGCCCTTGTGACGGTTCCAATTTATAAAAATTGCATTGCAGCTGTGTAGAATTTATTGTTTGTAAACTGCTGTGGAGATTTAATATAACAATAATGATAAATTGTTTACCTGTAAATGTCTACCCTGTGCCCCAACTCTTTCCCTCCATGGATTCTCGGCCTACTTAATCCCACCGCAAAAGTGGTGAAATTTCAGACTGGAGTGGATTATTTGTAACGTGATAATTTACTCCCACCCAGCGACTCCGTGAATTGTCACGATTCAGAATTGCAATTTGATTCAATAATAAAATCTTTATTGTCTTGTTTTTACTATCTCATTTATATTCTTTTATTGTTGTTCGGTCTCTCGTGCAGTTTTGTTTGCTGCATTGGCCTGAATATTAACATCGCGTACCATTTGCATGCAATTCTCAGAAATTGTAAAAAAAAATCCATGCATTGATTTGATGCAGTTGCCGTGAGTTTAATAAATGTAGGTTAATTCCTTAATCGATTGCACCGTTTCGTACCTACTGCTTATGATGACCTGGCCAAAGCTGAAACATATCTTTTACCTCAACTAGGTGTCAGAAATATTGAAAAACTACTTTCAATATGGTAATAGTGACAAATATTTTTTATTGTGTGGAGCTACAACGCTGCTGGTACTGACACAATGTGTTCAATAATTTCTACACAGGGAAACTTTGACTTGCTGAACGCTCTGCTGGAACAAGGAGCCAACATTAACTGTGTGGACGAGTATGGCCAAACCCCATTGCACAAGGTAACCAATCGCAGCACAACGGATGTTTGTGTCTCGTTTACATTTTAAACCAGCGGTTCTCATCCGTGTTGGCATGGCAACCACCCAACTCAAGACCACTGGTCCAAGCATCTCCTCCACTCCCTCCAGCCCCAAAAACACAACTAAGGTGATTAGGGTCACTTTACACGGGGAGATCACATATCCATGCCTCTAGTCAACGGACCGTTAGGCATTTGTATCATGTGTGTGCGTATGCTTTTAGTTGCAAGGCATTTGTATCATGCTGTGTATATGTGTGTTTTCTCGCCGCAATGTGTCACTAACGTTCCCCGCATACATTCAAGATTTCTCCTGCACGGCCTCCATGCCCCTGCTTGCACATCCCACCCCCCCACTGCTCAAACCCATAGGTTTACAGCCACTGTTTTAAACATCTGCCGGATAAAATTACATGATAATGTTGCTTAATACGAGCGTGTTCCTGTAACTCGAAGGTTGCACGCAGGCAGCAGCTGGACGTGGCAAAGTTTCTGATTGAAAAGGGTGCCGACGTTAACCTCGGAGACAAATTTGGTCGGACGGCTCTACACATTGCTGCCATTGTGGACTGCCCATGCTTGGTGGAGCTTCTCATTGACAGTGGAGGTGAGTCCAATGGCCACGCTGCACGATGGCAAAAGTGGAATAACCTACGGTCCCCGACTTCATTTCACACGGCCCCACAACTTCCATTTCGTACGGTCAGTGGATTAATTTTACATGGCCTGTGGCCGCATGAGACTTACCCATTCTAAATGGCCCACATGATATCCATCACTGCAAGGATCTTAGCTACACTGATCAGTTGCTTGAGGGGAATATTTACAACCTGGCAACAATATCAATCTGGTAACACCATCAAAGCCCCATTCAGCACCTTATGAAGGAAAAAAGGTTCCCATTCCCTGCACTCGGGCAAGTTTAGAGCAATTTATCGTGAAGCAATTGTCACCGCAATGGCTTTACAACGAGCGCTTACAGAATATAAAGTTTTTAATCACAGAGTATATCACCTGATATTGACATTTGGCTCATACATAGTTGTTGACAAAGTAAATGGCGATGCAGCTGAAATGTGTGTTTATAAGCATGGGGAGGTGCATGCTTGGAATTGCACTGAGAGACAGGAAGAGAAGCACGTGGATTGGAGAACATATTATAGTTAGAAACATCATATTGACTGTTGATAAAAGCAGGCTCGAGATGGACGTGTCCTGAGAAAGGTTAATGTTTGGTAGTCGGGAATCATGACCGAGTGACAGCCAAAGAAGGGAATACATCTGAGAGGATATCCACCACAGAGACTGGGTGATTAAATCATCGCAGGACTGTAAGGGTTGGTGACGACTTCGGGGGGTCTTCATTCAACTGCTGATGTTGCTAATAATGATGACGATGATGATGGTGATGTGTCTATCTTGAACTTTTTTCACACTGTACGTAGCCAAGTGCGCTAATTAGAGGTGCGGGGGAAGGACAACACAACACAAAAAACAGTTCTTAAGAAATTAGTTTTCAATCTATATTTTAAAGTGCATAGCTCCAGTGGCTTCCTAATATCGGGAGGAACAGCGTTCCAGACGGCCGCAGAAGCACACCCGAAAGCACGCAATGCAGATGCCACCTCGCGTACAATACCCGTGGCCCACCGTGTGCGTTGCACTCTTCACTCACGGGCGTTAGTGGACACAGAGGTGCAGACGGAGGGAGAGCAGCAGACGGCAGTGCACTACGCGGCGCGGTACGGCTGCATCATCACGCTGGCCACTCTGCAGCACCGAGGAGCAGACCTGTCCGCCCGTGACTTCAAGAGGCGCACCCCGCTCTTCTTGGCTGCCGCGCAAGGTCAGCCAGCGGCTCCCAGGCGTTCTCGCCAGTCTTGACGGCCATGTGACCAACATTTCTCCTTGAAGGCTGCCCCCCCCCTCCCCTCGTGTGATGATGAAGAAAAGGGTCACTTGAAGGGATCTCAGAAGCGGTTCCTGTAACGTCTCCTTCCGTGGGTCGCTCTTCAAATGACACCCGAATCTCTGTAACACGGGTTGGGGTTAGGGTTTCTAAACGAATCTCGGAATGTGACACTTCTGTGACAGTTTCATTTGGTCAAAAAAATTATATATATATTTTTAGTAAGACTTTAAATTGGTGAATTGATGCATTATTATATGCCTCATGTTCTTCCTCCACCCCTGCCAAATGCTGCGTGTGTCTGGCTGTCTGCATGCGTTTCTGTGTGTTTGCGTGCATGTCTGCCTGTGCGTCTGCCTGCATGGGGAGTGGTTAGCGCTGCTCTACAAACCCGGAGACCCGAGTTCAATTCTCACTCATAGGCCTCCCCTAGTTCGACTCATCCTCAAATGAGTACCATATCTTGTGTGGTGTGTAAACATTGCCACGAGGGAGACAAAGGCGGCCGGGCATGGTGCTGGACACCTACCCACTCATGTGACGTGCCGGCCTTCATAGGTGCTCGCTAACAGCACTTTCCCCTACAGTCTGTTAAAGTGTTACAGTGGTATTTGTCTGCTCATGTGCATGGCTGCGCGTCTGCGTGTCATCCACAGCTCGCAGAGATACGGCACGCCTGCTATTGCAACTGGGTGCAGACACAATGGCTCAGGACAACACGGGACAGATGTGTTTGTCCTTGCTGCTAGAGAAACTCCCGTCAGTGGTAAATAATATAATAATGTCCTTTATTTACGCAGGAAAGCCTGAGTCTCAAGACACTTTCACAAGGATCTTGTTGCATTGGGATATTTTACCATTTTCATTAACGAGTGTTTGGCTTCGTGTGTGAGGTAACCTGAGTTCGTGAAAGCTCTGCATGGATAGCTT